>NC_048304.1:87886189-88030083 GCF_013100865.1 Trachemys scripta elegans | reverse complement strand
GCAATTCATTTGTGAAAGAAATACCCATAAAGTAATAGAGATAATTAACTGGTAAAGCATATGAAAATAACCCAACAGACCCTCCCTTCGCAGCTAACTAACCAGTTCCTTTCTTTTCTTTTCTTTTTTTTTTTTTGACTATCTATTCTAAGTTATTAGACCACACTCATTACCATGATATCTAAGTGCTACACAATGAAGGTAAATACGATTTCTGAGGAGTGTCTGTCTACAGGGAATATTTCAAGCCAGCCTTTTCATTATCTAAATCATAAAAGTTGTTTTCAATAAGAAACTAAAATTCTCCCAAACTGATTTATAATGAAATATTCCATCAGAAAAATGTTTGGGAAAAAATGTCTTCACCTTCAGTAGCTGACTCAGCAGTTTCATTAATCAGGAAGTAAAGTTAGATCCTTGATCTGTAAAGTTTTCTTTGGGGTATTCCCATCCACGAAAGAGTTTCATAAGTTCCTTTGCAATGGTAGAAGCATTGGTGAATCACAAGGGAATGGCTTTGGGGTACCACATTATATAGTCTAGGATGATTAGGATATGTTGATACCCTGTAGAACTTCTCTCTAGGGGCCCCGCTAAGTCCATGCCTATCCTTTCAAATGGGGTGTCAGCAAGGGGAACCAAGATAAGTGGTGCATTCGGTATTCCCTTAGGCAGGAGGCATGCTGGGCAGGAGGAGCAATAGTCACTTATATTACCATGTAGGCCCAGCAAATAGGGGCTTATGTTCCTCTGTCTCCTGGCCTTGCTCCAGATGGTAGAGCTGTTCGGCCTGGAGCTCGAAGCGGGGCCACCGTCTCAGCTGCCTGGGTTTCAGCACCTCCCCATTTACCCCAGCAGATTGTTCCAAGGCATGCTTGAGTGACTGAGTCAGCTACTGCAGGTGAAGACATCAAGGACAAAAGAAGGCCTATAACAAGGGGATCTGACTGAGTATTCAAACTAGGTGTTATTGTTACTACCCAGCTCAGAATCCCAATTCTTGACAGGGACCCTTTAAGGTAGTGAGGCAAGTGGTCCCCATTGACTATGAGGATCAGTACCCAGAGAAGAAAAAGGAGACCCAGATCTATCATATGACTCTATTAAAAGCCTGGAAAGACTAGGAGGTACTCCTTATAACCCCATAACCTCCGGAGCCCAAATTAGGACCCCAGGAGCCCATAGCACATATGGTGTAACCCATACAAATGGAGGAAATGCTGCAGGCTGAGCAAAGGATCCAGGTGCAGAAGTTGGACTCCTTTCCCACCGTGTTCTCGACCTTACCCAGACAGATCCACCTAACTTATCACCATACTAACAGCAGTGGGTCAGGGAAATGCTGCAGCTGCTCCCTCGTAAAATGTGGGACACCATGCAGGGTGAATTCCGAGCTATGTTAGACTTTGGAGAATCACATAGTAAAATGGAAAAGTCCCATTGTACTAGTGACAAAGCAAAATGGCACAATTTGTTACTGCAGCAATTTCCAAAAGCTCAATGCAACACTGAAGTTTGATCCCTACTTGTTGCTGAGGGTGAATGAACTATTAGAACAGTTGGGTACAGCCAGATATATAGCCACTTTAGACTTCATGAAAGGTTACTAGCAAATACCATCGATGCCAGAATCCCAGGAGAAGACAGCCTTTTCCACACCCTTCAACTTGTATCATTGTGGTCTCCATGAGACAGCATCTTTCACGAGGCTAAATGACTGCATACTACAACCACATTGTCTGTATGCAGCCACCTACCTGGACAACATCGTTATCTACAGTTCAGAGTGGGGGACCCCCATGAAGCAGCTTGCAGCAGTGCTCCAGGACTTCACAGATGCCAGCCTAACACCTAACTTGGTGAAATGTAAAATAGGGAACCACAAAGTCACTTATTTGGGCTACACCATGGGAGTAGGCCAGCGGCTGCCACTAGTCAACAAAGTCCAAGTGTTGCCAGATAGTCCAGTGCCCACAACAGAGAAATGAGTATAGCACCTCTTGGGTCTGGCAGGATATTATCGATGCTTTGTGCTAGGATTTGCTATCATTGCAGCTGCCCTCATGGAGCCTTTAAATAATGGATACCCAAGTAACCTCCTGTGATTGGAGGCCTGTGATAAGGCCTTCGAGACATTGCAGGAGTGCTGGTCCTTTTCAAAAGGATTCATCCTGCAAACTCTCACCTCTGACATAGAACTAGGGGCAGTCCTTTCACAGGAGATTGAAGAAGAACACTCAGTACTTTGTATAAGCTGGAAACTGTTTTCTAGAGGAAAAATTATACTTCTTCAAAGAGAAGGAAGAGCTGGTGTTAAAATGGGCTGTGGACTCACTGTATTATTTGCTGGAAAACACCTCTTCTCAGGTCATGGGTCATGCTGCACTCAAGTGGCTACATACTATGAAAGACACTAACCAGCAATAATGCTCTGGTACCTATCATTATAGCTTTGCAATTTCCAGGTCCTTCACTGGGCTGGCAAGAAAAACCAAAATGTGGATTTCTTTTCAAAAGAAAGTGGAGCACCAACTCTGATTACAGCACTGCTACCACAGTCCTGAAGGGGAGGATATGTGATGGGGTATATAAACCCGGCACTAGCATAGAAGGGATTAAATAGCTGCTTTGGGCTGAAATGATCCCACCCCTTCTCACCTGCAAATCAGCCAGGATTGGAGAAGGAGTTAAAATGCAGCAAACTCCTCTCAGATGTGGGCAACCCTGGCAAGGGAACGGAGTTGAGCCTTTCCAGCCCTGAAGAGCAAAATGACAGCCTGCAGAGCTCCTGCCCTCACTGAAGGAGGGGGCAAGACTCCCAGGTTGAAGAGGAAAGAACTGATACTTACACTGGATCCCCAGTGGACTCTGAAGTGGGTAGTGATACTCCCAGGCCCCTTTGAAGTAAGAGGCCCAGATCCTGGAGGGAGCAGCTTACAGGTTTTTCTTTTCCTTTCTTTTGTTTAATCCTGTTAACTGACTGTGGGATGTTTAGTGGTTTCACCTGGAATGCCGAGAGAGAACAAGACTGGAGGCCTCAGCTGGAGTTTTGAGTGTTGGCACACTAGAAAGACACCAAGTAACGTGCTAGGGTGGTGGATAATTGGGCTCCCCATGTAGCTCCTAGAGCAGGCGCTACCACAGACACATTCATGATATGCATCAAAAACAGATGCTAACTAATAAGAATGCAACTGGTGACCATTTTAATCCTATACTCTGATGTTATCAATGCAACACTGCATGAACTCATTTTACAAATGTACTTCTTCCTGGCATTAATTTCTGTAATTAGTGTATTGTTTCATTGATTATAACAAGACAAGTCATAGCAGACCAATTGTTAAACAGCAATTTTTGAAGAGAAGTAATAGTGACTCATGTACAGACTAGTTTGCTGCCAAACAAACTGCTTCTACGTACATGCACCCTGAGCAGTATTTTCAGAGAGGTTACTAACAGAAACCCCTTTTAGGAAAAACAAATCTGCAACAAGACAGGAAGAAGAAAACACAAGACCATGGTAAAAATATGGTTCAATGCCTTCCTAGAACAGTGAACACTATTAGCATCTGAAATTCACATGGGCTCAAATCCCCAGCTTAGCATCTCACAAAGCTTACTGAAGTTTGGATCAGGTGAAAAAGATGAGAAGGATGGCCTTGCAGGTAAGGCACTGAACTCAGATCTGTTGAGACCCAGGCCAGTTACCAGCTCTCCCACATGCTCTGTGTGACCTTAGGCATATTACTCAATCTCCCTTGGCTCATCTAAATGAGAAGCTAGTGCCTGGTAAACCAACATGTGAATCTACCACACAGTAATTTGCTGTGTGGACACTGCTATTGTGCATTACAAGTGTAGTAGGCTAAGCCACAAATCCAAGACTTTTACTGTGCTGTAGGAGTGTCCACATGGCATGTTGGTGCATGGCAAGCTGGTACACTGTAAATTCACACCCTGGCTTGCTTCACAATAACTCACCCTGTTATTCTCAGACAAACTGTCTGTCCCCTAGTTCTTGCAGATAGGGAAAACTAATTATTCATTTTCCCCACCATTTGTCTATTAGACTGTAAGCTCTTTGACTTTGCCACCAAATCTTTTGGATCTCACATGATCGCTGACTGGGTAGTAGCATTCCTTGGTGTTCACACACAATAGGAGGGCATGGTTAGCCGTTTTGGACAATGTTTGAATTTTCCAGGCACCTGTTTTACATTTGCCACCAATGCACAGGATACCAGAATGGCCTTTTTGTGATGCTTCATTAGTTATTTTCGACTCAGCAGCAGAGAAACTCTTGTCCATTTCAGCTACAAGGACAATTGACCTGATTGTTGCAGGTAGTCAGCTTCAGTACAAAGAGACTCACCATGAACACACTGACCCCAGAGGACAGTAACAAACCCGGCAGAACCCTAACTTTCCCTTGACATCTCTTAGCCAGATATTGGCCTATTCTGTACCTGAATAGCTTGTGAGACCTGATGACTAGAGTTGGGTGAAAGACTTTTGTTTCAATTCATAGTGATTCTGAAAAAAATTGTTTTGGGTCCAAACATTTTTGGTGAATTGAAAATTCAAAATAAAAATTTTGGGATGAACATAATATTTCATTTTGACAAAATCAAAACATCTTGTTTAGATTTGGGGCATATATAAAAGTTTTGATTAAAAATAAAATTAAAGGACATTGAAATGGAAAGTTGTTTCATACTGAAAAATTGATATATTTTTGTTTTGAGAATGTCAAAACTAGTTATTTTGAATTGTTTGGGACGTAAGCTTTTTCCCCTAAATAAAATGCAGCAAAAGTGACATGATTCAAGAAAAGTTTCAATGTCACCAAATCTGCAAGTTTTGCTGAAAAGAGTTTTGTAAAAGAGATTTCACCCATCTTTACTGCTGAGATCAAAGTTCAGTTTGGAATGGAAAAAACTTCATATTCTGGTCTGAAAGCACACACAGAAAAAAGAACTGTCTCCTTCCAGGAATACAAGGGAAATGATGCATTGGTATGCTACCTAGTGAAAGTATGAAGTTCTTTGCATCTGATGATAATGTTAACATCTGTGACTCCTGGTGTCACTAGAGTTTCAGAGGAGACAATGATAAAATTCACTTCTACTTGAAAGGATCACAAACTCAATAGTTCATAAATTCCTCTGGCAATGGGCTGACTTTGCTAAGTCCTTTGCCATTTCATAAAGATGTCTACAGTTATTGTGAATTTACTGCCCTTCTTGTGATCAATCAGGGCAGCAATGGACAACTTTAGCTGCTGAGAACACTGAAAACACGTGCACACAGCTGTCTCAGGTTCTGCTCTCTCCTTTCTAGCTGCTTAAAGAGAGGTTTTTCTCTTTTTGTGGGCCTGATTCACTGTTGTCCTGCACCTTAAGTAGCTATTTACACTGGTACAAAATGACTGTAGAGTGTTACCATATCAAAAGAGTAGCCACTTAACACTTATTTTGCACTGGTGTAACTAACGCTTCCTTAGCTCTCGTCCCCTAACGCCCCTACTCTACTTGCGCTACATTGATGACATCTTCATCATCTGGACCCATGGAAAAGAAGCCCTTGAGGAATTCCACCATGATTTCAATAATTTCCATCCCACCATTAACCTCAGCCTAGATCAATCCACACAAGCGGTCCATTTCCTGGACACTACTGTGCTAATAAGTGATGGTCACATAAATACCACCCTATACCGGAAACCTACTGACTGCTACACTTACCTACATGCCTCCAGCTTCCATCCAGGACACACCACATGATCCATTGTCTACAGCCAAGCTCTAAGATATAACCGCATTTGCTCCAATCCCTCAGATAGAGACAAGCACCTACAAGATCTCTATCAAGCATTCTTAAAACTACAATACCCACCTGCTGAAGTGAAAAAACAGATTGACAGAGCCAGACGAGTACCCAGAAGTCACCTCGTACAAGACAGGCCCAACAAAGAAAATAACAGAACACCACTAGCTGTCACCTTCAGCCCCCAACTAAAACCTCTCCAGCGCATCATCAGAGATCTACAACCTATCCTGAAAGATGATCCTTTACTCTCACAGATCTTGGGAGACAGACCTATCCTCGCTTACAGACAACCCCCCAACCTAAAGCAAATACTCACCAGCAACCACACATCACTGAACAAAACCACTGACCCAGGAACCTATCCTTGTAACACAGCCCGATGCCAACTCTGTCCACATATCTATTCAAGTGACATCATCATAGGACCTAATCACATCAGCCATACCATCAGGGGCTCGTTCACCTGCACATCTACCAATGTGATATATGCCATCATGTGCCAGCAATGCCCCTCTGCCATGTACATTGGCCAAACCGGACAGTCTCTACGCAAAGAATTAATAGACACAAATCTGACATCAGGAATCCTAATACTCAAAAACCAGTGGGAGAACACTTTAACCTGTCTGGCCATTCAATGTCAGACCTGCGGGTGGCTATCTTACAACAGAAAAACTTCAAAAACAGACTCCAACGAGAGACTGCTGAGCTGGAATTGATATGCAAACTAGACACAATCAACTCAGGATTGAATAAGGACTGGGAATGGCTGAGCCATTACAAACATTGAATCTATCTCCCCTTGTAAGTATTCTCACACGTCTCATCAAACTGTCTGTACTGGGCTATCTCGATTATCACTTCAAAAGTTTTTTTTCTCTTACTTAATTCGCCTCTCAGAGTTGGTAAGACAACTCCCACCTGTTCATGCTCTCTGTATGTGTGTGTATATATATCTCCTCAATATTTATTCCACTCTATATGCATCTGAAGAAGTGGGCTGTAGTCCACGAAAGCTTATGCTCTAATAAATTTGTTAATATCTAAGGTGCCACAAGTACTCCTGTTCTTTTAACTATACAAGGTGCAAGGCAACAAAGAACATGGCCCTTTGCCATATGGCTGCTGGGAATCCAACTATCTCTTGACTGTTAAAGGGTTGGGAGGATTCAATGTATGTTGCTGGAGCTCAGTGCCTCTCAGAATTGAGCCGGATTCTTGATTTTAATATGTTTAATAGCACATAACTGATTTTTTTTTTTTTATTCGATTTGCTATATTTTAGATTGAGAGTCCACCAGAAGATGTCTCCTGCATCTCCATATCACCACTCCAGACAGTATTGTATAGGTGGACCAGTATGTCATAGGAAAAGCAGTAAGAAGCAGCTTCAATTGAATTAAAGAAGTAACAGGTCTGAATCCCACAACTAAGCAGTCTGCTGCTCTCACAAAAGGGGGCATATTTATCAGTGCTCTCATGTAAAATAGCAGTAGGCATTTGTATCTGTTCAACTCAACTATCTATTAAATGTTCTAGAAAACACAGGTATAATTTCTGTCCCATGGGATTAATTTACATTTTGTTAACACAAATAGCATTTCAGAGCACAAATGAACCCACACTGTCATAGCTACTGAACTCAGCATATCTATCCTGTGAAGAGAGGATTTTTTTTATTGGTGGCATGGCTGAATTAAAAATTTACCTTCAAGAGATTAAATCTTACAGGTGATGGATTGGCAGAGTTGGAGAAAATGACAGAAGAAAGTGATGGATGAGGTATTCTAAGAGAATTACTAACAAAAGATTATCATCCTTGAAAAATTCATCTTTTCCTCCTCATTCTAATGCGATAATAATAAGTGTATGAAACATGTTGATTTAGATGAATGGAGAATGGGGACCAATAATTAAAATATCAAATCAGAGTTTATTGCTAAAAGAGGCTATTATCTTAAATGACTTTAAATGCTTTTTTATTAGGTATTAATGTTGAGTGTCTGGAGAATAGCTTTTAATAAGAATATGGGGTAACAGTGAAGAGAATGATAGCGGCATTATTTTAAGATCAGTCGTAAATACATAGAACCTGATTTTCTACAGCCCCTTATCTTTGCACAGGTGTAAATGACTATAAAAGTAGGTTTGAAATGTTTCCATATGGAAATAAAAGGTGTGAATGACTTCAACATGCAGGGCAGTGGGGAATCAGGACTATAATATGATTCTGCACTCTTATGAAAAAGCTCAACAAATAAGAGAAAGGGACAGTTCTTCTGGGCTATGTTCTGCTATGCTGGTGTGGGATAGAGGTGAGAATGAAAATGCGGGGAGTATCTTCCCCCACACCACTGCCTGTGGGAGTGGCCTAGAGTGGAATGGCTAGCTAAATGGCCAGCCCTGTGCCCCAGGGCCAAAGGATCTGAGGTGTTCGGAGCTGTGTGGATAGCTGATTTTTCAGTTCCCTGCCTGTTCTGTGTTAAAAAAATTAAAAAAAAAATAGTTTTGTGTCACATGAAATGCTTTGCTCAAACCAAAACTAAACATTTTTGGTTTAAGCTTCTTAAAAGTTAAACAATAAAATTAAAGTACATGTCTAATCAAAAAGTTGTTCTGAATTGAAAATCTAAAGTCTTGTTTTGAAAATGTTGAAATGAAATGTCTTTTTTTAGAAAATATTTTGACCAAAACAATTTGATAAATTTGACACAATTTTGTGAATTGTTTCAATTATCCTGATCTGTATTTTTCACTCAAAGTTTCAGACAAAAGATCTTTGACCAGATTTAGTATAGTCCACCCAGCTAATTAGTACACAAGATAGGTCTGCCAGCAAGTGCTGGATGGCTGATGGTAGACATAGCCCTCCCTGTTAAATCCTATCATGGCCAGCAAGATCTCTGTAGTGTCTAATATACAGGAGGAGCAGATCTGCTGCAGCATTTCATGGTGTGAAGTATTCTTCCCTTTCTGCAGCCATCCAGGTCTGCTGGGCAAAGAAGAGGGGGATCACTTGCCTTGCCTCCTTTTGCTGGAGCGGTGTTAGCAGGCTCTGTAATCAATAAGACTAGGCCATATTTGAATCTCCATGAAACTCACTCTACCTGGAAGGGAGAGAAAAGGGCCAGTGGCAGGGTGGTCTGATTCTCTAATGTAAAATTTCAGCTGAGGAGTGACCAGTCAGAGTTTATGCTGCACCCCTAATATAGTTCCCTTTGCCCCCTGGTATATGGTGGGTAAGGGGTCTATTTGACCTATGCTTAAAGCCATCCCTTGAAACAACATCAAATATTCCAGTGAACCTGATGTAGTTTGTGTAATTCCATCATTCAAACTGTCATTGGAGCTTTATAATTACACATGGCATACAGGCAAGAATAATGGTAGCTTCCATTTCTTTGGCCTTGGTAAACCAAATGATATAATTTTATCATTACCTAATCTGGCTTCCACATTGTTATTCACAGACAGTAGATAAATATGCTCTGTTGCTGTCTAAATTGTGAACTATCAATATGCTGCACAACACCATGCCTGTATAAACTATATTCTTTTTATTTATAGTATATTGTAAGGTGAATATGGTGGAGACTTTCTTGCCAGAAACTCGCCTCTGTTTGCCAGAAGCTGGGAATGAGCGACAGGGGATGGATCACTTGATTGCCTGTTCTGTTCATTCCTTCTCGGGCACCTGGCACTGGCCACTGTCAGAAGACAGGATACTGGGCTAGATGGACCTTTGGTCTAACCCAAGAAGGGCAATCTAATGTTCTTATGTTAGTTTCTGGGTGTTCTTGGATAAAAAGCTTTTAACAAATTCCATTTTGGCCCACTCTTGGTGGGAGCAATTTTTAAAATCTTTTTGTTTCTGATTTTTAATGCTTTTCATTAAAGGTTAGGTCATGCTGTGACCCTGTGTGACTGTACAGGAGAAATAGGAGGGACTGAGTGAGATCAAGGATGGTCCAAGGGCTAAGACACTAACTAGGGACTTGAGAAACCTGGGTTCAAGTCCCCAGTACAATGGTTCTCTTGTATGACTACAGGGCACTTCAGTCTCTTTGTGCCTTAGTGTCCCATCTGTAAAATAGGGAAGTACTATCTCACAAGGGATGGTGTGAGAATAAATATATTAAAGATGGTGGGGTGCTCAAATACTGTGGTAATGGAGGCCATTTAAATACATAAGATGTATAAGGGTGCCTCCCATGCCTGACCTGCTTTAGGGCCGCTGGACTTGATATCCTGATCTCTGCAGGAAACTTAAAATCATCACTGATGAAGTTTACAAATGAGACCCAGACTGGGGGAGTGGTAAATAATGAAGAGGGCAGGTCACTAATACAGATTGATCTGGATCTCTTGGTGCATAAGGAAACAATGCGTTTTTAATATGGCCGAATTAAGTTACATATATAGGAACAATAAATGTAGGCCATTACAGGATAGGGGACCTTTTCAGTGACTCAGAAATAGACGTGGGGTTTATTGTGGACAATCAGTTGAATATAAGCTTCCCCAGTGTGATAATGTGACCGAAAAGGCTAATGTGATCCTTGGATGTATAAACAGGGGAATCCCAAGTGGAAGTAGGGAGGTTGTTACCTATGTATTTGGCACTAGTGCGGTTGCTACAAGAATATTGTATCTGGTTCAGGTGTCCACAATTAAAGGCAGCAGTTGAAAATTTGGAGAGAGTTCAGAGAAGAGCCATGAGAATGTCTCTTAAAGGATTGGAAAACATGCATTACAGTGAGAGGCCTAAGGAGCTCAATCTCTTTATCTTAACAAAGAGAAGATTAAACTGTGATTGTCTCAGTCTATAAATATCCATGAACAAACATTTGATAATGGGCTTTTCAGTCTAGCAGAGAAAGGTATAACTCAAGCAAATGGCTGGAAGTTGAAACTAGACAAATTCAGACTGGAAATAAGGCACTTTTTTTTTTTAAACATTGGAACAATTAACCAAGGTTTGTGCTGGATTCTCTACCACTGGTAATTTTCAATCAAGATGGGATGTTTTTCTAAAAGATTCTCTGACTCAAAAACAATAAATAATTCAGGAAACTCCTATGGCCTGTGTTATGGAGGATGGCAGACTAGATCAGGAGTAGGCAAACTTTTTTGCCTGAGGGCTACATCTCGGTATAAAAATTGTATGGAGGGCTGGTGGGGGCAGGGGATTGGGGTACACGGGGGGGGGGGGGTGAGGGTTCCGGCTAGGAGTGCAGACTCTGGTGTGGGGCTGGCGATGAGGGGTTTGGGGTGCAGGAGGGTGCTCTGGGCTGGGATCAAAGGGTTTGGAGGGCAATCAGCGCTGGGGCCAGGGGTTGGGGTATGGGGGAGGAGGCACTCAGGTGTGCAGAATCCAGGCTGCGCTTCCCTGAAGCAGCTCCTGGAAACAGTGGCCCATCCCCCCCTCCGGCTCCCAGGTGGAGGTGGGGCCACACCACTCTGTGTGCTGCCCTGTCCGCAGGCACTTCCCCCACAGCTCCCATTGGCCACGGTTCCCAACCAATGGAAGCTGCAGAGCTGGCACTTGGGGTGGGGGCAGCATGCCGAGCCCCCTGGCTATCCCTGCTTCCAGTAACCATGCGGAGCTGCTGCATATGTGGAGCAGAGCAAGGCAAGCCCCAACCCCACTCCCTGAATGGAGCACTGGAGCGGGGAAAGCTCTCAACCCTGCTCCCCAGCGGGCACCCAAGGACCAGATTAAAAGGTCCTTGAGGGCTGTAGTTTACCCACCCCTGGATTAGATGATCAGAGGTCCCTTCTGGCTTTACAATCTATGAATCTCTCTGAGGAATGCAGGACTGTACTCAGTATATTCCCCCACAAAGAGCAACTCCATGTGAAAGTAATGTTCGTAACTAGGGTGCTGAATCACCCCTACCGCCACACACCACATAGCAAGGGGCACTAAGCTGCACCCCAAAAGAAGCTGTCACACACTACTCTCTTCTCCACACACCCCAGCACATCCATGGGAGGCCCTGGTCCAAGAAGTGTCTGAGGCACAATGCCTTTGTCGTCTGCCTGTGGCTGTGCCTAAAGGCACAATCTAGCCTGAAAGCAATATTGAGGCACACATCCCAAAATATGAGAACAAATATTTCTCTGTATTTAATACTATGATTTTAAATAATTTACTCTAGAATGTGCTTGGTAATGCATTTCCTGCCTTCTGTGTCTTTTTTTTTTAAACACTTCAAATGTAGTTATTTGAAATGTCTCTTTTTAAGCCACTTCTTTGTGAAATACTAATGCCCACATGTAAGTCTGATTCAGAATTTTCATTGACCTTAGAACTGAAGAAACCACATTCTTCATGTATCAAATGAAAATAGTTATTTTTAAAGTAAGAGGTTATCCTCTGACAACACTAGAGCATCTTGAATTCTACAGTAATGAATATGGAGGCCTAGATCATTTACTTTAATGGGAATCTTGATATGGATTTTAATAGTAGTTTGTGAAAAATAATGAGCAACACTAAAACAGTTGTCTTTAAAGACTGGAATGGGCAATCTAAAATAACATCTACAGTTTTTTCATTCTATCTTCTGACCTCTTATAGGCTCTTTGCAATCATACTTCTTCCTTGGTAAGTCTTTAATCTTTAGCACAATCCTTGGTACCATCTCAGTTATACTGTGGCAGAAGCTTCAATGCATTAATATCCTGAGTTTGCCTCTAAAGCCATCAAAACAATTACCAGTACTTTTTAACAGTGTGGCCTGGATTCAGAAAAGATGGCCAGGGTGATTGGATTTACATGTTTCTGAACCAGCCTGGCCCACTGAGCCTCAGGAGGAATCCACTCCAAGTGAAGACCAGCTGTGTTATTGCCATCTCACTCAGGGTTTCTATTTTAGCGGGGTGCAGTAGCTTTATACTTAAAACCCTATGGCACCCCAGCTACATTTTAAAGGCTATGATCACAGTATAAAGCCCAAGGTAGTTGCATTAGATAGTAGCCTCCCTGGCAGAAGCTATTCAGACGATGTGCTAAATCAGTGCATCACCTCACAGACAGACACACAGAATAGTTCATTTTTGGGGGTGCACTGACACAACTACCTCCCACATTGACTTACTGGTGCTGGGGACCTTTTCAGTGGCCTGTCCCAGAATAAACTAGTGTAGGCCCTAGACTGAACTTGGGCATCAGTTCACAGTATCTTAAATCCCTATACACATGAAAAACGTAAAGAGCCACATTAGACACTAATAGTTTTCTATAAAAAGTTAAACAATTCATTGTTTCCAAATCTTGTATCTTTCTTCCTGTATCCCATTTCACAGAGCAAAGTTTGCTTCCTATTCAACATCACATGAACTTTAGAGTCTCTTCACGTCTAACAAACTTATTTCCTAGAAATAACATGTAGGTGCATTGGGTGTCTATCCAACAATCCCTTGCATGTTGTACAACAGGGCCCACGAGGTGGCTGAGTTCCAGTGCAGGTGTGAGCGGAGGTTATCCATGGACACAAGTAAAATTAAGCAGTAGGGCTTAGTCCTCTGCACTAAGGAGTCTCAAGCTTCTAGTGTGCAGGCATAGGCATAGAATGCATGCATCTGAAGAAACACACATGAGTGAGGCACTTCACCATGCATTCTTTACTCCTGCTACTGTCTATCCATCCAGGTTCCTATATTGACACCATTATCTTAGTATTTTTGTGCATAGGGAATATGAATAAACTGGCAGCTGCATGGCAACACTTTCTTTCATGCAAAAAGAGGTTTTCTTGTGCTCCCTGTCGACTCAATATTTTCCTTGCGCATATATGCCCACCACTGTATATTTTTATGGGTATGTACAACCCTAATGTTTTTAATACCTATTTAGTTGCTATAGCTTATCCTAAATATTAATGATAAAAAGTCAGGGGGAATATTGCTTCCTTTCCATGTAGGGTAAGACTGTAAATTCTTTCCTTACTGTTAATTCAATTCTAAAGCATTAAGGAAAAGTTCTCCTTTCAAATTCATATGGGTGATCACTAACCTTCAGCACAGATTTGTTGCATATTATTACATGTATTCCAGGTACAAAATTTCCATTGAACATCAGTCAAAGTTCTGTATCCTGTACATAACATAAGAACGGCCGTACCGGGTCAGACCAAAGGTCCATCTAGCCCAGTATCCTGCCTACCGACAGTGGCCAATCCCAGGTGTCCCAGAGGGAGTGGACCAACAGGTAATGTTCAAGTGATCTCTCTCCTGCCATACATCTCCATCCTCTGACAAACAGAGGCTAGGGACACCATTCCTTACCCATCCTGGCTAATAGCCATTAACGGACTTAACCACCATGAATTTATCCAGTTTTTATTTTTTTTATATGTTAATAAGGGCCTAATACTGAGTAGTGCTGAGCACCTGTACCTCCAAAGGACTTCAGCAGATGTTCAGCACCTCTCACGATCAGTCCTTAACATATAAATTACAACTCCAGTGAAGATCACAGAGGAGAGGATTCCCTTTTAATAAATATTTTGGCATATATTTTGTCTATTCTTTGTGAGCATGGGCTCAATACTGCAGTCTTTTCAAATATCAAACTCTCATTATACTAAACCCATAGCAGTGTCAGCAAAAATGACACTGCTTCTGACACTGCTATGGGTTTAGTGAGTGCTAACCTTACCCAATCTTTTAAATCAGTGTTATTGAGGGTGCTAAAGCAATTTCCTTGTTATATTAGAATACACGTTTTCTGTTCATAGTGATTTGTCTTACACAAATAAATGCTTACCTTGATTGTCTAGCAGACTCCGGTTTCCTTTAATACCACATTTAAAGGTGGAGTTAAAATTATTCAAAGAGAGGCATGGTGCTGAAAAACATATGGAGATATATAAATTGGGTATATCAGATGTCTGTGCCAATTCAGGGAATAAACATTCTCTGGTAACATGTAACTGCGGAGTCTTGGAATTTTTCTGGAAGGCTGATGTTTTCATACTTATGTAGAGTATGGATTTTTTTTTTTTTTTTTTTTGGTCCAATGAAAAGTATCATGTGAAGTTTTTCACAATTTTATTTATTGATAAAATGTTGTTCATTAACTAACTCTAAGCATATGTATGGAGATTAAAACATAGGCTGCTCACTAACTCCTGCCATAAGTAATCCATGTTGCTACTCCACTTGGGCAAAATACTGAAATAATAGTGGAGCCTTGCACAGAAATCTGAGCAGCCATAGCCTCACATTCACATGGAGTTCTGGTATTGAGGGCCCTTCACCAAGAATGTCATGCCCCCATTCTCCAGATGTTTAAATATAAGGATTGTTAAGTTAACAGGCCTCAACTGTTACAGAGGCTCACAGAAAACAAGGCAGTCTCTGAAGGAGCCAGGACAGAAGACGTACAGATCAAAAGCATCACTTCACTAGCCTCAATTTCCCAACCTGTAAAATGGTATAATGTCTATATCAATGTAGAATCTTTATTCACCTTTGTAAAGCACATTTGGTCATCCAAGGGAGGGTGAACTCTGAGTGTTCTAGAACTAAGCAGGACCAGATGCCATTAACCAAAAAACATCCAAAAAACATGTTTTGACAATTAATTAATGATATCCCTGAGCAAAGGTAAAAGTATTCTAGTCTGTTTTGCTTTTAGTGGTTGAATTTTCAATTAAACTGGTACATTTTCACTTTTTTTCTTTCATATTCCCCTCATAAAACATCTCACACCTCTTTCTCCCCACCCCCTTCGATGCAAATAAATCTTAGACTGGAGACATTAAGATATTTTCTGCAACCACTTTCAGAGCTCCTTCCTGTCTATGTACTGCAGGATCTTTCTGTTAAAGAGATTCTTCTTGTTCAAATACATATTATTACACATTCAGTCACATGGAACAAAAAAAGTATGTCATGACAATCTACAGTGCTGACTATAGAAAACTGTAGACATACGGTGAAGTATCCTGAGGTTTTGGTACATGTATTTTGAGAAGTTAGAAATTGCATTTTACCACACAGTTCAGCGTTTAGGTGTATCAGAGCTAAATCTATATAATTTGCTTGCCTCTTTGTTGCATATTCTGTTCTAGTTGTGCATAGAGAACTTCTGGTTACATCAGTGGGAGTTCTGAGCAGAAATTGAATATGCATAGAGATCCACAGTTCAAATAGGAGATCTGCGGTGCAGATCAGGGAGGAGACTATTTGATCTTATGAAAACTCCTCTGAGTACGAACACAAATATTAGTTTAGGCACTTAGATCAACTATATCTTGGATTAAGATGAAAAAAAAGAGAGAGAGACATTGTTTGATAGGCATTCCAAATTGGAGGTAACTCCCTTTCATGGGGAAAGTGATGATTTCTAATTCACTTGGGCTAGAGTTAATTTGTAATGCTAAACCTCGTTAAAAGTAAAGTAATTTGTGAGACCTTCACACTCACATGACTTATATTTTAGCTTGCAGATTCTGGATTGTTTCATATGAAAAGTTCTGAAAGTTACCCTCTGCATATTTTCTTTAGCTAATTGTTCTATCTTTTTGGTTCTTAACTGTATTTTTCAGCTACCAGAAGACAGGTAACTTCACAGTCCGTTTGCAAAACGGTAAATATTGTTTTAGAAGATAAGCCATTTTTGTTGTAGTATATGGTAACAAAAAAGGTGCATGTCACAGGGCGGGAATCACCCTGCGACGCCTCCTGCTGGCTGTCCAGGGAATTAGTGTTTCCAGCCTCCGGAGCGCCTTCTGCAGGCCGGTGTCCTGCTTGCCACTTGGCCTGAGTCCCTCCTGGACCCCGGTGCCCCTTTCAGGCTGGGGTGCTGCCCCTGGACAGTACCCCCACAAATCTGGGTCTCCCCTCCCCAGGGACCCTCACCCTCTATCCCCACTTCACCTCAGTCTATGGCCACTGCCAGTCATCAAGTAGCTGCCGTTCCCTGGGTCAGACTGCAGTGTAAGTTCCACTCATCACCAGCAAGGGGGGTTTTGGACCTGCTGCCTCTGCCTGCCCTTGGGCTGCCGTCTGCAACCCCAGTACCTTCTCTGGCCTTTAACAAGGCCTGCAGCCTGGGTGATTTCTAGACCGGAGCGCCCGCTCCTCAAGCCTTCCCCCAGCCCTTCTCCAGTCTCAGTACCTTGCTTAGCACCTAGCAGCCAGGCCCATCCCTCTCCACATCGAGAGAGAGAGAGAGAGACTGTGTGGTCCTGGCCTACTGCCCTCTTATAAGGGCCAGCTGGACCCCTGATTGGGGCATGGCCCGCATCTGTGGCTGGTTCCCCAATCAGCAGAGGCTTGCTGCTTTTCCTAGCAGCAGCCCTCTCACAGCCTCAGCCCTCTCCCAGGGCTGATGTTTGCCTTTTAAGGCAGAAGTAGGTGACCACCCTGCTACAGTGTACAAGACTGTCTTAGTGCTCCAGTGAGCTGCCCCACAGAAATTCAAATCTCTTGCTGAAGAAAAGTGAAATCTCTCAGACTGGTGGTCACATTATTAGTATTCTCCCACTAAACCTACCTATACGTATTTATTTCATGTTTATAGATCATGTTTTAAACATTGAACAACACCTCATTCCTGGCTGCAGCACATCACCAGATGGGGAACATGATGTATCTCACCAGGGAGTCCTTCATCTTCTTTTCTGAAAAGGCATGCCTTCCTATGAGAGGGGAAGAGAAGGAGACCCCTGCTGCCTCATGACAGATAAATAATGCATAACATCTTTTGAAATAACTTGCTCTACTAAAGTGCAAGAAATTGTATTGGGTATTTCAGAATTCTCCATGGAAGAACTCCCTGGACACTCTATTTTTATTATTTGTTTGTATATACAGGATGGGTTACTCCATACTGGTAAAAATCAGGTAGGGAGCATCAGGGATATGCTCCTTACTTTTGCTTTCCTAGCTACAGATCTTGAGGACAGGAATTCCTTTCAGATCCATCTTTCCTCAAAATAATCCTCTTCCCCTTTTTGCATCCCACTACCACCAGACAACATAGTGCCATATCACCACTTAACATCAAGCTCTGTAACAACAGCCACTCAGGGCTTGTCTATTTATACCAGTATAATTCCAAAACACAGGGAGTATAGCTATAATGGGAAATTTCTCCATTCAAAACCAGTGCCTCAATATTTCAAGCATTTCTAGCTGAACACTATTCATATATGAATGTAAAGAGTTTTTTCAAAGGAAGGTGGGTTCAATACAGATTTTGCTGACAAACCAGGACAGCACTTTTTTTAAAAAGTCATGAAATCACAAACTTCACTCTGAAGGCTATAGGAGAACCTGTCTTTATTTGAATTTGTCCCAAGACCACTCAGGAAGTTCTGAAGCATTATGTTCAGATCTAAAATTTATATTCTTTCTTAATGCCTATATTTTTCTAGTTCTTCCTATGCTCATAAACTTGGAGAAGATTTTCTTTAAGCTCTTACATATCTCATCTGTATTAAGATTTTTAAGGTATAAAACTAAAGTAAATTTAATGGATTCATTTTGGAAAAGGAACAAAACCCCACCAAAATGCACCCAAGCTGAACATTTCTACAACTTTCAGCTTGACACAGCTTGCAACTCTTCATTTTAATTTGAGGTTTTAAAAACTTTGACAGATCCAATACTGTGAAAAATGTACCATATCTCCTCAGAAGCAAGAAATGTCAAACTGAGGGGTGAACTGTCATAAGAGTTAATACCAGCTAGAAGAAAGGAAAATGCAGTAAGCAGCACCACTTCCAAAGTGGCCACTTTAGGGCTGTAGCTACTTGGTTCTGTCAAATTTTACAGGCCAACTACGAGAAAGTCATGCGCGGGGAGGCAGGGAGGAAAGCGGGGTTATAAATAAAGCAAGCCTCTGGTGACCTATTAGGAAAAAGTTAAAAAACATGGGTAAGTACAGTCTTGAGAAAAGATGAGTTAGTGAGAATCTGATAGTCTTCAGATATGGTAAGGGCTGTTACAAAGAGGATAGTGGTCCATTGTTCTCCATGTCCACTGACAGTAGGACAACAAGTAATTAGCTTAATCTGCAACAAGGGAGATTTAGGTTGGATATTAGGAAAAAAAGGTTTCCTAAAAAAACTCTATAAGGATAGTTAATTACTGGAACAGATTACCAAAGGGAGGCTGTAGAATGCTCATCATTGGAGGTTTTTAAGAACAAGTTAGACAAACACGCGTCAGGGATGGTCGAGATATACTGCCTCAGGTTGTGAGGATGGACTTGATGACCTCTCAAGGTCCCTTCCAGCCCTACATTTCAATGAGGAGACATAGTAGGGGCTAGGTGCGCCTAAGGAAAAGGAGCTGCTTCTGTGTACTATATGCAACCACTGTTCTAAAATCCTCTCTAAAATGTTTCTCTTATTGTTGATGTTTAGTGTGATACAATTAGGAAAACTACTTCCTCGTATTCAATAAAATTAATGACACTCAGACACAGTGATGAAGCTCTTCCTTCCCCTTCTCTGGTGCAATAGTGGAGAGCATGACCAATCTCAAGCATTACAACTTCTTCTGGAAATATAAGTCCCTCTTGGACATATAAAACAGTTGCCATAGATCTCTTCCCTTTTTCCTTCATCTATAAAGTTATAGTTCTGGAATTGTCCATCCAGAAAATCTCAAACTCTCTGGTAGCCAGACCCATAGGATTTTCAAATCAGGACTCTCACTGTCCTTCGGTAGACTGAAATCATGTCCCACCTTCTTGTCCACTCTTTGTAAATATCCTGAAACTCATGAAGAATACTGAACAGGTCCAATGCAGGGGGTATGGCTTCACAGAAATATCTAGTCCTTGCTCAAAGGAGGAAGAAGGAGACACACATATGCGGATCTTGGAGATACAATCACTCCCTTAGAAGACAAATTATTGTAGTTTAGGATCTTTTAACAAGAGCTACTCATTTTTCTCATAAGAGTGTTTTTGAATGTAACAAATCCCTCAGAGGGAGGTTTATTATGTCCAGATTCCTTCCCATTCCCTGGAAGATAATCTACAAACTGTGCAAGCAATTCAGAGAAGGAAGTTGTAAAGTGAAAACTCCCTCTCCTGTTGCCACCAACAGGCAAAATCCTAAACTGTTATCCCTACATCTATCACTTACATGAGCAGCGAACACTTTGTTTCAAAAGCAGCTGTCAAATGTACTATGAAAATAAATGAGAAATGTGCACTAGACTTCCCTCTAACTTATCAGTTATTAATGGTCTTCTGCACCAAGACCGGCATAATCAATATAATATATTACATATACAGATGTGCTAAACATGGTGAGTGGTTGATGCCTGCTTGAACTGAAAATGTCATTTATTTAAAAAGTCAACTGTGCATGCAATATCAATCTCCCAATAAATGCATGCGAAACACACACCCTGAATTGACTGACCTGGTCACCGGATGTCACTATTGTTGCACAGAAACACAGATGCAAGCACACTAAATGGCAATAAATAAAATGTCTCACTGGTATGGAAAAGGAAGATCATGACTGTTTCAGGACTTTTGTATATATCTAATTTGAGTGATATTTATGTTTATTTGATAAATGTTGCATATTGTTGTATTACTGTGACGGAATACACCCCTCTAGTCACACCCTGCACACTACTGTAATGATCTTTGTACAAGGAATACCTTATAAGGTGTCATTTGAAAACTCATAATTTGCTGGCCAGAATTGTCCTGATAAAAATATGTATGACAACACTGTATGTGAAGTTATAAGGTTCTTCTGTCCAATGTTATTAACACATGTTCCAAACCCCATAGCCCTCCCTAGGCAGAAGTTGGCAAACAGATCTGTCATAAACAAAGGAATTTGTGCAGCCTTAATTTGCATTTAAGCAGTAAACAGAGTCATCAAGTAGGAAGGGAAAACAAAGGAAGTTCAAACAGGTGGGAAAAAAACCTAGCAGGGAACATCCTTCCACTTACACTCTGTATCTTGGTTCTCAGATGGAAATATTTTTCAAGAGAGGGACTGGAAATACACAAAGATAGGGCAAACACTGCATGGCACCCCTCTCTCTTCCTACCCATTGCATTCTCCGCACCTGAGAAGATAAGAGGAAACAGCTGTTGGACTTTGGGGAGTGATCCTGACCTGAAGAGTTTGGTCAGTGATCCTGCTGGAAGCATGTGGTGAGAAATTTTGCTTGAACCTAATATAGTTTATTAAGTTAAGCACTAATAAGCATTTTATTTTTATTTTTCTTGTAACCATTTCTGATTTTTATACATCATTACTTGTACTCACTTAAAATCTCTTGGTAGTTGATACATTTGTTTTATTATTTCATCTAATCCAGTGTGTTTAAGATGAAGTTTCTAGGTAACTCCATTTAAGATAGCAGGTTAGTGTATATTATTTCCTTAGAGAAATAACAGACTTAATACGTAGGAACTGTTCAGGAGATGGATGGGCAGTACAAAACATACATTTGTGGGGGAAAGCCCAGGATTCTAAGTGTGTTGGGGTCACCCTGAAGTATAACCAAGGCTGGTGAGAGCCAGAGTGTGACAGGCAGTTACACAAACACATCTGGGAGTGACCTACATGCTAATGGCTGGTTGTGAACAATCCAGGTTGAAGGCTAAAACAGCAAGACATTGCAAGGTTACAGGGCAAGGGTGACACAGCTCCCCACTAGTTTAGACTGTACCCTGGTATGCCACAAATACATTTCAACAAATAATTTCTAACCTATAGAGACAATTATAACAAATAGTTTTGCATGTTGAATATGAAATTCCTGGATATTTTAGAATGCTTGTGTATAGTTAAATATAATTCTCTATACTAAAACTTCAGTATTGAGCTATAATAGTGCAAAGGAATTTTGAATAGAATTAAAATAAAGCTTTATACAATAGGGAACTGCAAGGGAGTTGAAGTTGACAATTTAATAAACCTTTTCAATTTTTAAATTCTGTGAGTTTGGGGGTAATGCTGAAAGACATATTATGACCCCGATCTGAAAATTGATCCAAATCAACTGTATCAGATCTTCATTGACTACAAAGATTTCAAAAGGAATCAAAATAGACATTAGTGCAGTTAACTGGGGGTGAATTTGACCCATTATGTCCAGTCGATGCTGCTGATTCTACTCTGCCCTCCATTGATATCACATGAAATCTATAAGCAGCAAAAAACAAAAAAAAAATGTTTTTTACAATTCTATCGGATTAGTGGTCTCAATTCACAGTGACTCAAGCAAGGGAGGCTCAGTTTGTGCTCTGCGTCTAAAGCTGGTGGGAGCAGTTGAGACCAATGGGGGGTTAGCTTCTGTGGAGGATCGATGGTATTGCTGCCATTCTCCCACAAGATTTCTACTAGGGAGGGAAAATTTAAATTTCAGCCAGGACTCTATTTGAACTGCTATCAAGGAGTCTATATAGGAGATGTATTTAATTAATATCCCACTTGGCCTGCCTAGCCCTCACCCAGGGCTGGATTCCATTAGGCTAATAAGCCTATAGCCTTAGGCCCTCCTATTATTTTGGCCCTACCGGTCAGGCAGGGGGCACGGCGGGGTGGTGGTGGGGAGCGAACTTACTCATGTAGCCCTGTTGGAGCACTTCTGCCAGCAGGAAAGACAAAGAAGCCCCCTGTGGCTTGGAAGGAGCTCAGCCAGCAACCAGCCGGCAACCTGCTACCTCTCCCGGCGCTGCAGGAACACACTGCCAGGTATCTGGTTAACACTTGTGACTGGACACTAAAAATCTGGTTACCACAGGAACTCTTGCCAGCTGTGGGTGTAGTATGAGCAGGCATTGTCCCCCAGTGCCCCCCACCCCTGATTTCTCCAGACCTCTGCGGTCAGGGAGGGAAGAGGCTCCCTCTGTCCCTCTCCTCTGCTGAGGCTGGCAGGCAGCTCCAGGATGCTGCCTCCTGGGTCCTAGTGCCCATCACTGTCATTTTCTATGTGTGCTGGGTCCTGTTTCTGGACAACTGGTGAGTGCCTGTGGGAGGGCAGGGCAAAGGAGTGGCTGGGGGAAGAGGCAGTACCAGAGCGATAGGGTGGGAATCTTGCACAGAATCTACACACACTCTATTCAGCTTCAGCCAGAACTATTTGCCCCTCCCATGTATAAGGAATGAATGCTCACACATTTGTAGGAAAAACAAAACGAAACATCCCATTCTGGATACCAGTACTTTAACTTTTACAGTACCTTCCAGTAAGGGGCTTCAGTTTTATGATGCACTCTGTTCAATACTGTATTGAACTGTACTAAATATCAAAAAAATCAAATTTTTTTCTTTGATATATTTTTCTGTACTGGGATGCACAAACAACCAAGTTCTTTCCTTATGCTCAGCCTAGTTCCATAGGCCAACGATCTTTGTACTTTTAAGGGGTTGCAAAAGCATTGAAGAAAGCTCAACACACAATGTTGTAGGTTTCTCTCTCCCCTCTCCCTTAAGAATTTTAAATCCACATGTTAGCAGGCTATGATAGAAAGACTGGCTGAATAAGCTAAAGGCAGATTCTGTCCATTTGCTGATTCTCTAACAGATCAATACATTATAAAAGTACCTCACATTAGATTTCTTTTGAGTTTCAGGGACGTGCTGGCCACTGCTTCCCACAGCTCCCATTGGCTGGGAATGATGAACCGTGGTCACTGGGAGCTGCGGGCAGCCGTGCCTGAGGATGCTCAATGTAAACACTGTCTTGTGGCCCGCCAGCAGATTACCCTGACGGGCTGCAGGTTGCCCACCACTTGTGTAGCTTATTGACTTCAGGGAGAACAGATGTTTGCACAAGAATAGATTTTGGTCCCTTCTGCTTTTTTCACACCTTGTATAAGCAGAAACGCATTCACTTTCCTCCCCTAAACTCTGAGCACTTTCAGGAAAAAAATATCCTTAACAGTTCCTTTAAGATGCCGAGTTTTAAGTGAATTCTTTTTGTTCAGGGGGCAGAGAACACAACATGGAATAGGTCTGTTTTGTCAACTCCTACTCATTCAAAAGCTGAAAGGCTTTAGATTAAGTTTGTTTAATATTTGTACAGCTAACATAGTACAGAAGTGCTAAATATTATAACTGAACTGGGCAACCATTTAAAGATCTGTGTCATATCTAGCTGTTACCTTTTTCTTACCGAAAGCTTAAAACAAACAAATGCAAACCATAGGGGCTGGCACACACAGAACTCATGCTTAAAAAACTTCATATCAGAGCTGCTGATCACACATTCTAGAATAGATAATACTTAGTCCTGCGGCTGCCATGAGTGCAGGGGACCGGACTAGATGATCTCTCAAGGTCCCTTCCAGTCCTATGATTCTAATCTATTATTCTCACTGTGGAAGAGCTTGGTGACAGAATGTGGTAAATCACTGGAGATTAACTACGCAAACTGGGTATCATCCCACAAATAATATTTGGGTTCAATGTGAAAACAGTAATTCATTGTCCTCAGCCAGCACAACATTGGGAGGCAGCTTTCAGAGCAAGGCAGCCTAAAATACAATGCCACCCAATGCAATATTCCCACTACTACTTCCTCTACTTCAGTGGATTTTACACCTGGGTGGTTTTCTTTTACATCATAAAAGCTGGCTGCCTCCCAGACTGCAGTCAGAGTGAGATAGGGATGTGGTGTCCAGTCCATAGCTTGAGGGAAACATCTGCAGGGCTTGGCTTTGCACTGTGCCGTGTGGAAAGCTGAAGGTAGAAGCACAAGGTTGAAAAAGGTGAGCAGGATGGGGAATGTTGCAGTGTGCATCCTCATAAGATGAGCACTCCACTACCTAGGAGGAGGGAGGCCTAAGAGAAGGACAGCCTAGTATCCCTCGTGCTACCCAGTATCGTAGCTAGGAGGGAGCAGGGCAGCAGCCACTCCCCCACCGAGCACAAGTAGCGCCTTTTTAATTTTACTCACCTGGGAGTGGGAAAAAAAAAGGCGCCACCCGCTGCGGCACTTTTACTGACAGGGGGCACTCCAGGTCTTCGTCGGTACTTCGGCGGCGGGACCTTCGCTAGCTCCGGGTGTCTTCGGGGGCAATGAAGCTTCATTGCCAAAATGCCGCCAAAAACCCACAGAGCGAGTGAAGGTCCCGCCGCCGAGGTGCCGCCCCTTCAGTAAAAGCGCCGCAGCGGGTGGCATCTTTTTTTTTCCCGCTCCCCCTGTTCTGTTCCCTCCACCTGGCTACGCCACTGGTGCTACCTCTTACTCAGAAGTATCTGTTTGAATTGCGTGTAGTGAGAGTAGAATAAACTTGTTAATTTTACATAAATTAATAATATATAAATATGTATGTAGATAAATGTTTGATGACTTCATCATTTTTTTTGCAATCTGTAATTCATACTTAAGCCCTTCCCTCCCATTAGCCTTAGGCCCCTCAAAACCTTAATCTTGCCCTGCCCTCACCCCCTTTCCTAGGTTATTCTGCAGCTTCCCCGCCCTTCCTGTAGAAGAAGCAGTTGCAGGTGTGCACTTCAGGCAGATTTTCAGCTAAGGTCTGCAAACTTGCTTCTGCCAGCACAGTGAATTGGGGCCATTTTAAATGTATATTTAGATCTTCAGATCAAAGTGGTTAGATTCATAGATTCCAAGGCCAGAAGGGACTATTGTTATCTAGTCTGACTTGCAGAAAAACACATTGCATAGAACTTCCCGAAAATCATTCCTACAGCACATCTTTTAGAAAAACATCCAATTTTGAATAAAAAATCATCAGTGATAAAGACTCCACCATGGCCTTGGTAAATTGCTTCAATGATTACTTGCACTGTTGAAAATTTACACCTAATTTCCAGTCTGAATTTGTCTAGCTTAAACTTTCGATCATTGAATTATGTTATACATGCTTCAGCAAAAAAACTAAGTATTTTATTAAAATCTCATTGTAAGAACTCACATAGCCACCCTAACAACTCTCATTCTCACAATTGAAAGCAAAAACTCCTATCATGGGGCTTCTTTAATTATCTTCCCATCATTGGGTAAAGCTCCTAATTCTATGAGCATGTCAGGCATCTATTGATTTATTAAGTTTACATAATTTTTACAGTTAGTGGTGCCAATCTGAGCCCATGGGCAGTGCTGGAGATAAAGAGCTTTATCTAGGGGAAATGGAAAGAAGCTGGAGGGGAGTTGGGGGCATCTGCACCTATAGCCTGAAGTAATACTCGGAGCATCACAACAATCAGGCAGCAGCCAGCAGCTGCTGTGTATGGAGCAGAGTAGTAGATATGGCCTAGTTATCCTTCCCCTACACTGGTTTCTGGGTCTATAAATCCATGCTGCGCAGAAACTCACTCATATCTCAGACCTATCCATAACATGTCTCAAAACACTCCTTTTCCATCATGGGCTGCAGGCACGCACTGCAAAGACCAGTCTCCAGAGTTCATTGGGGAATACAGAGCCCCACTGTGTGGAGTTCAGTTACTTTGGTCCCCACACTCACCTCACAGCAGACAATTCTTTTCAGATGCTTTTGGTCCTTCTACAGGCCCCTCAAGGTTTCCTTGATTGGTTTGCTTTTTAAGAGTTCAGCAAAGACACTTACTATTCTCATTATATTCCAAGCCAAAACAACAAATAAGACACATATCAAATAGTCCATTTGTATTACAAGGTGGCCCATCTCATTGCCCTGTTACATCCTTAGGGGGCATTATCACAAGTTCTATATTGCCCAAAAGTCTCAGGCATTGGTCCAAGTTTTGAAAATCTATTATTTTTCCAATGGCCTATTTTGTCTGCTTCTATATGAAATTAAATTGAAGCCTGTTAAAATGTCAACCTTGGTGTCTGTGTTGCTAATGCCATCAACCTCATGTTGAACAGAATTCTGCACAGCTCAGTGACACCTACCCACATTTATTCAAAGTTTCATGGTGCATCACACTAGTAATATAAATACACTGTAAGTAAGCCATAAGGCATTATGAATGTCCTTTTAGAATAGGATACTAATAATTTTCCTGCAGTGATACTGGGTTTGTCATTGCTTGTAGCTCTAATTGTGGGACCAAATGCTTGCAAGTATCTTCAATAGCTAGCGGCATTATGACTTGTATATTTGTTTTGTGAATAAAATAGCATTACGTAAATTGTACAATTAGAAATGCTACTAATATTTTTGAAAAGGGAAATCTGTGTGAATTTACAAGTGCTGCAGTTTTACAACACACAGGTGATAGTACGTGCTTGTGTGCCCCTTAGAGCTTTCTTTCTGAAATAGAGTCATCACAAGTTTTTATAAAAAAAAAAAAAAAATCTAGTCACTATGGTACCTTGCACATTTTACTTAGGTTAGAAAAATACCAACTTAATCAAAATAGGAAACACCACCACCCCCCTGCAATCTCCCCAGCAATGTCATTCAGCGTAGCCATAACAGTGGATAGCAGCCATAAATGACAGGAGATTCCCAGGCCTGCAGTTAGTGGAAAGCTTGAATAAAGGGATGTGAGAGACATCTTGCAAAAAGTGCTCTTCCATAGATTCAGTCAGACCAAATTCCAGAAATTTTACTGGAATATTACTAGGAAATAATGTCCTGCCTCTAGCACCTGCAAGCCTTACATGTGGCACAGATAGTCAAAGAATTCCTACTAAGCAAAGTTCTTACAGTAGGACAAACTGTTTGGAATCAGGACATTTTGGATGAACCATTCCCTGGAGGCATCCAGGAAAAAAAAATCTGGAATTATAGTCTATGAGGGATAATTCAAAGGGGAAGTAAACAAATATCTTGAAACAATAGTAAAGGAAAAATCCTGGGGGTATGTCTTAAAAAAAAAAAAGAGTATGCCATTTTAGGAATTGACTTTACATTCTCATCTGGCATAATGTGTTTAGTCTGGTCACCCACATCTTAAAAATAAAATAAAAAAGGCTAAAACAGAAATAGAAAGAAAGGTCCAGAGAAAAGAAAAAAAAAAAAGACAAAAATTATTAGAGGCCTTCCAGAGGAGGAGATATTTCTAAAAATTAGGATTATTCAATTTAGAGAACAGATTAATAAAAATCAATTAGCCACTCTTATTTAGCTTTCATAATAATGCAAGAACAGAATAATGCATGAAATGAAAATGCAACACCATTTACAACTGATAAAAGAAAATACTTTTTTACAGAGAGCATTATTGATTTGTGGATTCGGTGCCACAAGTTACAACAGAAGTTAAAGAACGCAGTAGAATTTCAAAAAGAACAAAATATCCTCATTATGCTATCTAGGACAAAAACAATTACAAAAGGATATAGGGATATAAGTCAACCTCTAAGTACATGGGTTAAGAAGAAAATTCCCCCATAGACATGTCATGGCATAATTGTCAATTACGTGGGTTTTACAGTTTTGAAGCATCTGATTTTTGCCACTCTCAGAGACAGTATACTGAACTAAATGAACTATTAGTCTGAGCCAATAATGGTAATTCTGATATTCACAGAAATTATTATTATTTCTTAGGGTCCACAAAGTATATTTGGTACTTCCCCCTAAACACACAGAAGATATGCTCTTACGAGATTACAATTTAAATGATAGACAAGTAAGGATGGAAGAACATACAAAGACTCAGGTCACAGAAATATAAGAGTGGTGTAACTCAGTCATATGTACATATGTACCTTTTAGTTCCCATTACTGGAGAATGATGCTCACTTTTGTTTTAACAAGATGGACTAATCCGAGTGTATCAATACTGTATTCAGGAAACATTTTTTCTGGGACAAATAAATTATTACAGATTACATTTGAAGGCATGAGATTTTTTTAATATATTGATTTAAAAATGAATTTATAAAATGTTAGTTGAAACATCATAGCATTTTTCTTAAGATTCTTGTTCTCAAGGACTCCAATGAGCATTGGCCTGGGCCTTAGCAGTGTCCGCAGTAAATAGTTAATATGTAATGAATACATTTCCTTTCTATACACTACTCATTTTCACTGATTTTCGTATCATACAGAAAGGAATAACTGGTAGTAACATAATCCCAGTAGATCCTACCATCTGTCAAGTGTTAGGGAGTTTACACTGGCTTTCTAGCACTTTTTTATCCAGTAATGCTAATGGAACAAAACATTATACAGCTTTTTTTATTGTTTTTATTGTGATATTACTTTTCTTGAACAGATTTTAAGCTGTGGGCAATGTTGTTCTATAATGTCATGGAATTCCCACTGGTCACCTTCTACCATATTCAAAACAAAACAACAAACAAATAAAACATAAAGGTCACTGGCTAGATCTTTTTATATAACAAATACAATTTACATATCATAAGAGGAAGTATACCCAGTTATCTCTAGGCTGCCTATAGCATTGGATGCTGCCAAGTAACTTTGATTTGCCCCACTCAGCTTTTAGAAATATCCCGTAAAAAAGTGTTATCAAAGTCTCTGTGGGAGGAAATGAGCAGTTTCTCTTCTAATATTTTCTGACAGTTTATTCAGCTCCCATATCAACTGGCTCTTATTGCCATTTCCCCAAGATGAACAGATTCTGAAGCTAAAATTCATAATTCCAAATCTGGGCAACAGCAAATGCTGTCAAGAAATGCCAATGTTTAATTAGTATACTGTTTTGAGATGGGCCTACACAGAACAAGAGTGTGTGAGGTTCCTCTGTAAAGAGGCATGTCTTTACTGCTATGTTAGATAATTAAACTGTCTGCACAAGCCAGCACTGGAAAAACCTCTCAGAAAAATAGCCTATAAAGCCTGCACTCTGACTCTGAACCAGGTGACAAATTAGTGCCTTCTGTTGACCTGGCTCTCCGGGAAAAGTGGCATGCTCCCCACCTCACCAATTTCTTAAAGGCAGGAAGTGAAAACCTTGCCTGAAAGGCTAACAAGGGCACTGGTGCCAAATATGGCAACCAGGCCAATGTAGTGCATGAGGAAGAACCCCCAAACAAGCAGAGAGCCATTGAGTGCATAATAATGGAACTGATGACCAAGTCAAAGCAAAAGGAAAAGAGAAACGTTTTAATAAACATCTGTGTATTACTTTTCTCTTTTCTCTTATTTAGGGCCCAAGCCAGCTCCCATAAAGTCAAAGGGAAGTCCCTTTATTTCAATGGGATCTGGATTAGGTATTTCCAGAGCAATGGCCCATGTCAAATATATTACTGTTTGAACCCACTTCCAGTTTGATATAATATTTAGCACTTACAATTTTCTCTTACACCTTCAAAGCACTTTACACATTCTAATAAGTAATTGTGATGGAATCTCTGACCTATTAGCTTTGTATAGATAGCCATTTGTATTTGTCACTGACTAGAGACATTATTCTTCATAGTAGCAATTTTATAAAAATTCTAAAGAAAATCGGAGTAGCCAGGCACTAAATAGAGATTACTCAATGAAAAAATAATAAACAGAATAAAAAGAAAATAAACTGATAAGTAATTTTGCCATTTTTGTAAAGGTTGGGATGAAGGGCATTGGGAGGAAGGGATGTTAAAAACTAATACTTTCAAATGATAGTTGTGTCATGTTTATCCTTTGGGAATTCAATTGTAAAATCCAGCCCTTTAAAAAAAAGTAGGAGGCAAAATCCATCCATATGTTGGCATGTCAACAGAAAAATCAAGAATGATTTCAGGAAAGATCAAAGAAGATAAATAGAAGAAAGAGAAGTCAAACCTAGCAGTAGAACCTTAAAGCAAAAAGGTATATTTCTTCCATGGCTAAAAATAGAAATAGACTCTTATTGATTTTAAAAAGAAGCCTGCAAGCTAATCTTTGGCAAACATAAATTTTCTACTTTTAAGTGACAGAGCATCAAGATAACTTAAGCTCCTCTGATAACTCACTGGTAGAATCATTCCCATTCAAGATACTCAGTAGACTAGAAACCTCATTTTGACTGATAGGTTGTCCTTATGAAAGATGATCCAGAATAGTAACGCCAGCCACCAATAGGAAATGGTAAACTGTTTCCATCCTAGTAAAAAACACTGAATAAAATGAACATTAAGACTAACACAGCATTGACTACACTATGGAAATTTGCTAAAAGTTTTCCACTATTGTTAACAGTAGTTTAACTGAACCACTGTTTCCAACATTGAGATTAGAGCTGGACAGGAAATGGAACTTCCTTGAGCAAAATTTTATAAAATTTGATTTTTTTTTTCTCATTCTGAATCAGAATGAAAAGTAAAAAACTTGAAATTTTTCACAGGACTTAAATTATTCAGAAATATTTTGAAATACTGGGATGTTCCTATAGCTTCTGGACTGTTAATGTTGATTTTCAAGAAGGCTTGGAACACTTTGGGACAGGAATTTGATAACAGAAGGCTCTTCTGTCTAGCAGACAAGAGTGTAACAAGTTTCAATTGCTGGAAGTTGAAGCTAGATAAATTTAAACTAGAAATAAGATGCAATTTTTTTTTACACTGTGGGTAATTAACTATTGGAACAACTTATCAGGGGTCGTGGTAGATTCTCCATCACTAAAAATTTTTAAAATCAAAATTGGATGTTTTTCTAAAAAGTATGCGCTAGTTCAAACAGGAATTAATTCAGGGAAGTCTTATGAACTGTGTTACATGATCACAGTGGTCCTTTCTGTTCTTACAAGCTATGAGTCTATAAAATATGCTCCCCAGAAGGCCACTTCTCCCTGCCAAGCAGGCAGCCCAACTCCTTGGAGTGCTGGCTACCTATGAAGCCTGGGAGCCAGACAGCCCATGCACCATCCCACCCATCAGGTGGGCAGCCTAAAGAACCAGACAGATAGGAAGTCAGCCTGCTGGGGAACAGGCCTCAGAGCTTTTCCAGGTAGTCTAAGGATCTGGAGAGCCCTCTCCCTATGGAGCTTAGGAACTGGGCAGCCTACCTACTCGCCCAGAAGGGCCTGGGCAGCCCAGGGAGCTTCCCAGCAACCTTCTAGGCAGAAGGCAGGCAACTGGGGAGTGAGACAGCCCAGCAGCCAGTAAGCCACACATCTGGCTCATGGGTAGCCCAGGAAGCTGACTGTCCACGGAGCCTGGGAGCTAAGCAGCTGCCCATCCACTACTGGGGGACCATGCAGGCTGGCAGATAATGCTGATTTCCTCCAAAGTTTTGACGTCTTCCCACAAAACAGTTAAATCCCATCCAATGAGCATTCTCCAATGGAAATCTGTTCTGTTGGGAAAATTTCAACCAGTTCTAAATGGGATATTTTTTGTTGAAAGGCCATAAGTGGTCAACACTGTTTTCAGTATCAGCCTGACTGGACTTGTTCCCAGCAGGGTTAGATGACAGCACTGAAAGTGCTGTCTACAGCTGGCATACTGTTTATGCTAAGGATCCCAACACTGTTGGTAAATATTAAAAATTGTCCCTAGTTTAGACATGGCCCATGACTCGGAGTCCAGATTCATTACCACATTCAGTTCTGGTGTAAGCAGATCCAACTCCTATTTCTCTCCAAGAAGAATTTGAGAATGACATAGATATCTGGAAAATGAGGTAATAATGTCTAATATCACCACACTGAAATACCCCAGAATTTTCATGGGGAGCAGAAGTGCAGCATATCAGTCGAATATATCAGTGTGAGTGGGGCTTCTTTATAAGTTCTATTATCCTGTTTTCTGCCAGTATTGTATGCCTGAATATATCATCACTTAAATTGTCTCATTTAAGAAAATTAATGTACAATACCAGCCAATTCCAAAATTAAATGTTAACTATTTAAACATCTGAAATCTATGTCTAATAAAAGCCGTTTAATTGGCCAGGTTAAATAAAAAATTGCCTTCCTATTTTAGTCTTAGGGCAAGTTGGCCTAAATTGTCCCTAACCTTAACTAGAATCAGCCTAAATTTAACTAGATGATTTAATTGTCTAATCCTTTTTTAACGTGATCCTTTGGAGAATCAGTATCACACTTTTGTACTGGTGAGAGCTTTTTTTAACCTCAGCTGCTTCCTGTAGCTGTTAGTCTTCTGCTTAAAAACAAAGTCTATTACATAAGCAACTGTGCTAAATAACTCTCATGATTCACCAGGAAAAATTCCAGAAGGAGATCATCAGCTCGACTCCATTTAAAATTAATGACAGTTCTATAGCTAATTCTCTGTGTACCTTAATGAAAATTGCCCCATAGTGTTCAATAGCCCTCAAAATTTCTCATTTCTTACTTGTAGTACCAACTGCTGATAATTGGACAATGCCACCTGCTTCTAATAGGTACTTATCCAAAGACGAAAGGAGAAAAACAGAGTTTATAGAAGGGAGCAATTCCCTTCTTGGGAATTTAGTTTTATTCAAAAGATCCAGACTACTTTTATCTGTTTCTGTCTTTGCAATGCAATTTTTGGGCTTTATTCTGCCCTTGTGCAAAATGAAATATAAATATGTATCACACAGATCTCTTTCAGGTTGAGTATATGGGGTTATATTTATTTAAAACATTTTTGACCAACTTCTTTAATTTGAATATGAAAAGCAGGAATAAAAGTCACTTGCAACCCCATTATTCCACCCAGTCGAAAAATCTATATGCGTCTCAGGCTTGGTAGTGCTTTGAAGGCTTTAAGGTGGAAAGAAACCTAAGACCCGAGAGTGGAATTTCTTCAGACTTAAGTCCAAATTTTACAGTCTTCAAAACAAAACTTGATTATGGACCACAGAATATGGCCCCTAGATATGATGCAGAAAAAGTAATCCAGGGCTCACCTCTTTTTTGAAAATCTGAAATTCCAAGCCTTAAGCATAGCCCTTCACAAGTCGTTCTACAGGTATCATTCTAACCTATCAATTCTGATTGATTTCTGATGAGTTTACCTACTTGGGGAAGGGAGGATTTTTCTAAAGACAATGCTACACTTAAAACACTGTTTTGCCACTGTAGTGCTTTAATGAAGATGCTCTAAGCTAACGCAAGAGAGCTCTCCTGTCGGCACAGTTAATCCATTTCCCCGAAAGGCAATAGCTGTGTTGGTGGGAGAAGCTCTCCTGCTGACGTAGCGCTGTCTACATGGTGGGTTAGGCTGGTATAATTACGTTGCTCGGGGGTGCAAATTTTTCACACTTCTGCATGATGTAGTTATACCAATATAGGTCAGCAGTGTAGAGCAGACCTCACTCGGACCTCACCTCAGAACTGATGGAGGGGCTGAGGGAAGAATTGATAGGGGCGGAACAGATGTGGGGGCAGAATAGGTGGAGCTCAGGGGGACATGGAGATGTGATGATAAATGAACTGAAGATGACAGACCCCCACACACACTTTTTTCAGATCACTTTAAACACTGAATACAACTGGGCCAAATGCTACCTTGACTTGCACCCTGTGGAAACTCAAAAAGAGAGAGAGAGAACATTAGGAAAGAAAGGACAATCTATCTCGGGTACTCTTTTCCATAGGTTAAGGACCTTATAATCATTAACAGATTTTTAACCTCAAGGTTATACAGGAAGTCTGTAGCTGAGCCAGGAACTGAATGGGTGTCTCCTTCACACTAGTCCAGGGCCCTACACTAGACCATTAATCCTGCTGATGTAAGAGTAAAAAACTGGAAGAATAAGACTGTAGAGAGTGGCAGATTCTGAAAAATCTCTTTCTTCAGAAGAAAGAACAGCTAAAAAGAGAATAGTCTTGCAGAAGAAATAGATGACAACATTTTAAATATTCAGCTTCAGCTGTGGGGAAAATTTTAGTATACGGTAGTTGCACAAGTTAGTCTATTAAAACCACATCATTCTCTCATTAAGGAACAATTCCACTATTCATAGGACTATCAAGCAACTGCCAGTTTCAGTGAAACTACTAGTATTCTTTGTTTTAGAAACAAACATGATGTTGTTCAGCTAATCAAGTTTTTCAGAATACATTTCATAAAAACTGCAAAGCGAATGTTTCCTAAGGTGTTACTTGAATTAGAGAATGAAGTGGTTTTTAAGTTCTGGAGCCTTACAGCGAGCATTCTGTAAAACCCCAGCAGTTTTAAGAACACATTTTGTATCCAGCACAGGACAGGGTTTCAGAAATGTATACTTTTGAAAATCTTGCTTCCTTATATTTGACAATCCAGAAATGTTACGCTAACTTGAAGCCAAAAAACCAACTATGACTGCTTCCATAATCTGAAATATAACAACTTGATATAGCTCACTATTATGCTTATAAGCAATAGATTACACTGCGGAATAATCATCAAAATTAATTGTACAGGAGACTTTAAAATGTTTTCAGTTTCTGCATTAATACACTGTAAAGTAAGTGTTGCTATAAAGTCATTCTTACACCCTCATTTCTGCCTGTGCTCACTCCGGCCCACCCATGCTTCCTTAGGGCACTGATTGGAAATGAAGTTCAAAATCTTCAAGTTCAAAAGCAGGGACTGGTCCTGCTTTGAGCAGGAGGTTGGACTCGATGACCTCCTGAGGTCCCTTCCAACCCTGATAGTCTATGATTCTATGATCTGTGCCATTCACAAAATTATACTTAAGAGGTCTCTATGAGGTACTGTCCAATGACAATTTCCTGCCTACCAGTATAGAAGCCCCACTTCCCAGTGTTTCAAATAAAGCAAGGATTATTGGTCCATAACAGAAACAAACACAGAATAACAAAGTAAAAGAATAGATACAGTTTATTATTAGTAGTCATTATTATTTGTATAATACCAGGGTATTTGGAACTAAAAGTCTCTTCCCTGAAGCATGTATTATCTATAACACTGGCCTGATGAGATACTACGGAAGGCTTTACTAGGTAGGTCATCCATTTATGTTACAAAAGTATTGTTTAAAATACCTGAAAATCTTACATGGTAGAAAAAAGTCATACTTGCAGCCTAAATGAGGTCCACTTTTGCTGATCATCTGAGAGTTCCCCCATACATCCACCAAAGGTTGAATGTGTGATCAGAGAGCTTTCTTCCTCTTGAGCTATGGACTTTTCATAAGTTCAAGAAACAAGTGTAAGAAGATTTTTACACTTTTGGTTTTCACGGCAATCAGTATGAACTGGCTCAGCTTGGGCTTTTAAACACCTCTTCATTTAGAGATCTATCTGAATGAAGATACTTCTGCAGGTGTAAGAATGGGTGAGCAGTTTTCTAAAGTGATTTCAAATCATCAGTTTATGACCTACAATGAGACTCCAATTGGCTATGAATCCTAAAGTGGTCTTGGAAATATAGCTGTTCCACTGATCAGTGCTGGTTTTCAGCCCTCAAGTCTCTACAATCATAAGCCTGGTCTTCACTAAAAGTTAGGTCAGCCCAGCTGCATCACTCTGGAATGTGAAAAATCTACACCCCTAAGTGACGCAGTTAGGTTGACCTAACCCCCAGCATAGACAGCAGTAGCTCAACAGGTGAATTCTTCCATTGACCTAGCTGCAGCCTCTTATGTAGATTACCTATGACATTGGGAGAACCCCTCCCGTCTGCGTAGGTAGCGTCTATTCTGAAACTCTTCAGCGGTGCAGCTGTGGCGCTACAGCTGTGCCACTGTAGCATTCCAAGTGTAGATAATTCAGAAGGATAACAGACTGAACCCAAAAGACATATCATCCTAGTTTTCTAATGTGATTATAAGCATGTTCAAAGAAAGAAGGTGATTACTTTTGTGTTAACCTTCAGAGAATGAGCAAGGTAATAATTCCCAGTAAGCACTTTCTAACTACAGCAATGAATTGGTGGCTCTTTCTGTGTGCCCTCAATGTTACTCCAAGTGCAATCTGATTAATCAGATTGTAAACTTTGCAGCAGAATTTAGATTTATATATTTGTTCTGTAGTTGTTTAAACTATAGGCAAAATATTCTTTACTTAGATTTACTAGGTTAATGAAAGCTATAAAGGCAAATTTGCAGATGAAGACAGAGTGAGCGCTGCCAGAATAGAAAGAAGGCTGCCAAAAACACATAATTTCTTAAGCAACATAAAAGTCCACTCAATCTTATGTCATCCTACCTACACTTTGGTCCTAAATATTAATTTATATTGTCAATTTCAAAAATACAATCCAATTTGAAATGGTAGTAATTGAATTCATATAAAAGGTTGACCATGAAGCTATGACAATCTTAATTATTGCCATTAGAGGTAGGATGATATAAAATTACAAAAGAAATAATTTAAGATACTATTCATTGTTCTAAATTGCTTCTCCTGTACTAAATAAATAAATCATTTAAAAAATATTTTGGTAGAGAAAAGAGCTTTGCTCAAAAAAGATACAAACATCCAAAGATAAACAAAGTCTTTTGCTTAATCAATTATTTTCCATATAAAGATTATTTTTTTCAACTGCCAATGGGTTGATGCTCCAATAATTGCAAAGATAATGTGTAAGGCATATTCATGCAAAAAATTAAATGTATAGTTTAAACTAAAATGACCACTTTTTCTTTCCCTTAGCATTATTGGACAGTTATTTTTCTAAGTTGCAATAAATACACATACGACTGCTGAGTTGTAATGACCTGTTACTGAAGAAAAGAAACAATCTAAAGCTAGCATGAAATTAAAACACTCAGTGTAAGGCTGCTATGACATTATAATTTGTGTTAGCGATCTGTTCACCAGAAATTTCAACTGCAGTGAACAAGACCCTCCGGGTTTATGCAAAGCTGCTGCGACGTCTATCACCTGTTAAGCTTGTTGTACTGGGCTCATGAGGAAGAACTAAGACTCAGACCTCACTGGCTTTAAGCTGGAGGCTAAGGTATAACATACATTCTTGTACACAGCTAAAATCACATCCAGAACAGGATAATGATACAACCTACTGATCTGAAAGCCATTCACATGATTGCCTGCTGAGCAAATGAGACTCAGAGAAGGAGAGAGAAAGTAGAGTTTGACACACGGAATGAGCCGAAAGAGCAGTATTCCAAAATACAGTGGGGAAAAAAGTAAAGATTAAAAAGACCTGCTATTATAAGTAATAATTTTGGGGAGGTCTTATCCTTCTTATAGTATATACTGGCCTATTAAGGTCCAAGGGGGAATGTTGGGAAGCCAGGCTACTCCTTTCCAGGTGTTCTAGAGGAGAAGAAAGCCTAGGGAATAGTAAAGGGAAAATGTGGTCCTGGGGTAATAGTTAGTGTCAGGTTAAGGGGAGTGGGGGAGAGGAGAAGGAGGGAAACAACTCAGTCTACCATGTCTTTGGGTATGTCGATATGCAGCTGGGAGTGGGCCTTCCAGCCCACATAGATAGATTCATGCTTGTGTGTGTGTGTGTGTGTGTGTGTGTGTGTGTGTGTGTGTGTGTGTGTGAGAGAGAGAGAGAGAGAGAGAGAGAGAGATTTCCATTCCATGGGAAATTCTACCATTATGTAAAAGGTTTTATTCTGAATTGGAATGAAAAATTGAAAACCAGAAATTTCAAAATTTTCCACAGAAGTGAAATTCTGAAAAAAAAATTATTTCAGAAAAATCAAAGGCTCAAAAACCCTGGAAGCCCCGGCTCCCCAGCAGTCCATCAGGTGAACTGATAGGAAACCAGCCATGTTTCAGATGGAAATCTTCCTGAAACATTTTGGTTTTGATGTGCTGGCATTTTCCAATGAAAAAAAATTTCACTGGAAAATTCCCAACCATCTCTACTCACAACCCCACCCTTTAAAAAAATATACAGTAATGGCAGGCCACCTATGGCTAATGATTTTATTAAAGAAGTTACTAAAATGCATATAAAATAAACTAGAAAGATTGTTTTGATACTATGGAAATGCTACATGTATAATCTTTAGCACACTCTCAGGAACAAACTACCTTGTATAAAAAATATATTATTATGATTCCCTGTAAACATTTATGGAGGAAAAAACAGGCACAAAACAATCTGAGGAATTTAGCTAACTTAAAACCTACCATTTAAAAAGCAGATGCTCAAATGCCAGAGTGCTATACTGTCACCTGTTGCATTCACAAATATGCAATCTCATTATATTACTCTGAGGATTTCCTCTACCAGAAAGATCATTCTTAGTTCAAATGCTCCATTCAAAATAGTTCTAACTTATAAATAAAATATTTAAAATTCACTGCATGTTTAAAATATTTAAAATTCACTGGTTTCAGAGTGGGCTCTCATCAATTACTAAAGAATAGCTTAAGCTGCATTCATTATTTTTTTTTGCACAGAATGAAAGAAAAGGGAATAGTTTAGATGGCGTATTATTACAAGAACCAAGCACAAGGCTAACTTATGGCTAGTGAGTTAAAAAGCACAGTTTCTTATGTACAACAATCATTCATAGAGAGCCAAGTAGTGCATTTATTGTATTTACTGGTCTGTGCAAACATGGGTTTGTGCATAAATGAACTCCCCCACCTCCCCTGAACATTCATGTGAAGAAAACTTTATTCACATACTCTTATATAAAATGTGTCCAGATAAGTACATCAAAGAACCATCTTGCTGACTCTCCCAATAATAGTCAGGCCAGGTGTGTGCCTGGTAGCATCGTCACAGTGGAAAGGAATCAGTTGCACTAGAGCTCATGGCAAAAAACTTGTTTTTAGACTCAGCCAAATGTGCTAAGGCCAGTTCTGCTTGAATTTCTAATGATTCCAAGGGCTTATTCCACCAGAATAAACTTAAAATAAAACGCAGGATTTGGGATTTTTTCCCCTCCTTTATAGTGTAAAAATAATGCAAAAGTCTGAAATATAAACTTGTGGCATAAAAGCAGAAACAAAATCTTACACTTCTCTTTGGGGCAATTCCTCTGTGTTTGCCAACCATTTAGATCAGGGATCTCCAAACTTTATGAGACAAGGGCCATATTAGATTTTTGAAGAGGCTTCGTGGGCCAAAGCGACTGTGAAAGAAATTACATATTGCAAATATATGCAAATATATGCAAAATTGTTAAAAAACAACACTACTCTACTGTGTCAGTGTTGCATTAAATTCTAAATCAGGTATAAAAGTTAATTGATGCAGGTACTGTGAAATCACAAAATATTTGTCAATACATTAAAAATCATTTCACTTTTTTTATTTTATTTCTAAAAACTCACACATTTGTATCATACAAATACTGTTTGGTTCTATTAGTGATGTAGTTAAAATTTAACCATTATGAAATTGTTAATTTCCATCTTCTTTACTTCATTTATTGGAGATGTAATTAAGCATCTGGCTTGTATTTTTACTCTAAGGCAGGAGTCAGTGCCTGTGCTTGGCTGCAGCAACAACTCTCCCCTAAGTTGGCTCCCCTTTTGGGGAGACACTGGCTCCCAGAGGCACTCACCCCTCTGCAGCACAAATCAGCTGTGCTGATCCCCCCATGTGAGTTGCTGCCGGCGGCCCCTCCCCCTGCCTGCTCGTGCCTACTGAGCTGTTCGCTTCTCCCCTGTTGGTTGGAGGGTCGGACAAATGGAAGCCGCGGGCCGTAGTTTGGAGACCACTGATTTAGATAATATTGGATGCTACCTACCATAATCTAAACATTAACTGGAAAATGGAGTAATCTAAATAACTGTGTGACCATATTGTCACTGTGACACTGACTATGGGGTCTGTCAGTAATTTATATTTCATGGCAGGGAAAAATTGATAAATCCATGCAACCTCTGGGCTCAACTAAGAAAGACCTATATACACCCAACACAAAGACATGATCTAAGTTCCTGTGGCAAAGATCAATGCACATGGAAATCAAAGTCAATTACCTTCACTGGGAAGGAAAGTCTAAGACTGTGGAGATCAAAAATTCTGGACTTGGACATAGGAAGGCAGGCGGGCCTTCCCAAAGGGGAGACAATAATCCTTACATGGAGACAAAGGCTGTGTGTTTGCTCCAGGTGGTACTCCTGATTAGTACTGGTCAGGAATTTTTTGATAAACCATTTTTTCATCAAAAATGTGTTTGATGAAACGAAACCAAGACTATTCCCAGGAAAGGGTAAATTTTGATGAATTTCTTGACTTGACATTTTTTTTTTAAAGTTTCAGAATTTCACTTTGACATTTTCAAAATGAAAAGTTCATATTTTCTGACTTTTAGTTTAAAAAATTAAGCTAATCATAGTGTATTATAAATAGTTGCAATTTAAATGAAATTTTTGATTGACCTGAATCTTTTTTTTCCCCCCAGATTTTGGGTTCATGATAATTTTGAGATTCGGACTTTTCGCCCCAAGACAGGAAGAAATTACAAAATCTTGAAATATTTCTCAGGTTAGGAAAACTGTTTCTCACCCAGTTCTACTCCTGATAACATTTCCCCAGAGGAGTGTTGATACCAGTCAGCTCTGTGTACTTGGGGAACCAGGGCACAGTATCCAGCCTGTCTGACTCATGGAGGACACACACACCCCTGCCTCTGCTTGAACCAAAACCGATCAGAGGAAAGACTTACTGAAAGCAATGAAAAGGTGGTGGGTTACACATCTAAACCCCTCCTGACAAGGGAGATAGGATTAAGGCAACTCCCCTAGCCTCATCTGCATCAAAGATGGAACAGGGGGGCATCTCCATTAGCATACAGAATGGAGAACAGAGATTCCAAGGCAAGAACTGCACTGAACTCTGGGACCAGAAAAACAAGGAAGCATGGGGGGAATCTCTGCTCCAGATGTTAATGACCCTATGCCTGCACACACCCAGCTCAGCAGTTATCAGACCAATTCTAGTAATGAGTCCTTGATTGATATCCAAAATACTGAAGCTGCTTAATTGCATTGTGAGCTCCCTTGAAGGAACACCACCCATAGCCAAGAATGATCAGTTCCTATTGTCTAGCCTAAAGAAAACCCTTGAGTCATCAGTTTACCCATAAACAAATCTAGTGTTCTCCCTTGAACAATTGTTGTTTCCCTACAAAAAACCCCTAACTCATGCTCAAGTAAGGGTTCTGATGCCTGGATCCAAACTCTGCATCAGTTCCACTGGGACTCTATCTTTGCCTGACTGATCGTGCTGGGGGCTCTGCCTGTCTCCAGCACTCAGGACCCTGAGCTACCACCATTACCTGGGACCCTGCCCAGTTCAAGCTTCATGGAGTGGTGAGACCCCCAGTTCTCTCTTTCTTGCTCTCTTTTCTTTTCTACCTCAGATATAACTTTTGAGCCCTGACTTGTTTGATCAGTCAAGTTTTCTATATATGACAGGTTTCAGAGTAGCAGCCGTGTTAGTCTGTATACGCAAAAAGAACAGGAGTACTTGTGGCACCTTAGAGACTAACAAATTTATTAGAGCATAAGCTTTCGTGGACTACAGCCCACTTCTTCGGATGCATATAGAGTGGAATAAATATTGAGGAGATATATATACACACATTCAGAGAGCATAAACAGCTGGGAGTTGTCTTACCAACTCTGAGAGGCCAATTACTGATAAAGCAAAAGATAAAAGTAAACAATGTTGTTTGACTACTTATTTCTTATACACACACACATACATATATATATAGAGAGAGAGAGAGAGAGATTCATTCACACAATCATTCATTCAAGTTCTGTATAGGTGTTATAGTTACCAGCCTAGAAGTTGCTCATACCAAGTTACTGGCCAGGTATCTTGGTCATGAGGATGGAGCCGAGTCTCTGTCAGGTGCACCTGATGCTCCTGGAGGCTGGCAGCAGAACCAGAGACTTACTTAAATGGTTGTTTCCCTCCCTCTCTCTCTCTGAACTTTACTCTTTTGTGATTTTGGCTTCCCCATTTACTTTGCAGCAACGCTCCTCTTACCTAAGCTAAAGATCCCTGTAGCGCCCAAAAATACTGTGGGGTTTGTTCATCAAATGGGTTATTACCAGAACAGTTGTAACATGAAAATGGCTATAGGGAGATGCTGAACCTGGGACATATGCGGGTGGCAGCTTGGAAGTGCTGTTCGACCCAGCCTGCTCAGGCTTACTCTATTCCGCTGCGGTACTTGTGGCATATAAGGGTGGCAGCTTGGCCCAGCCTATTGAGCCCGGGGCATATAAGGGTGGCAGCTTCGAAATCCTGCTTGACCCAGCCCACTGAGTCCAGGGACATATAAGGGGTCAGCTTGAGAATGCTGATTGACCCGGTTCGCTCAGACGCGCTCTGTTAGTGTATGTGTATGTGTGTTCATCTGGTTCTGGGGCTAGAGGAACCCAGCCCTATGGAACCGAGGTCCTGCAGGATAGCTTCATTGGGAGGAGACTTGCAGAAGGGAGAAATATAGCTTCACATGAAAACACAAGTGACACAAGCAGTACATTGATAGAATTACAGACCCCCCCCCCCCAGAAGAGTAACCCTAATAAATGAGTGTACCCCAAAGGAATGGACAAATCTGGTAACAGTGTTTTAATGTAACCTCATCCTGACATACTAGACTAGCTGGGTGATGGGTAGGCAGACTTTTCTACACATCAGGGAGAGACTATAAGGCTGACCAGGAAATGGTTAGAGAAGGGAACTTGCTCTTTAGAGATATAAGACTTTCTTTGCTTTTCTCTGTAACTAAGCTAAGAAAGCCTTACAAAGTATTCAGATCAGAAATGTTATCCAAACTGTTTCTTTAGTTTTACTACCCTTTTCTCTGTTTTGAATACATTTTATTTTTAAGGAGTCTAGGGCTGAATGGATAATTTCACACAGGCTGCCACAAAAGGATCCCGCAAACACTAGAGATAAATGTTGAGGGGTAAGGAGTTCAGAAGCCTAACCCTGCACTCCTTGTCTCAATCAGATGGGAATGAAAATAAGTGTTTTCTCCCTTTAAGATGTTCTGTAAATGGCTGAGCCCAGCAAATATATGAGAACAGGTGAAGATCAAAGAGAACACACAAATTGGGGAGGGTCTAAGATACAGTTACTCTTACCTCAAAATCTTGTTTGTATTATTCTGCTTCATTTTGTCACATCTAAAATGAGACTCTAAGGTCTTATCATTGACTTGTTCTGTAAAGTGTATAGAATACTTTAGGACACTATAAAATTAATTTTCAATAATTGATTAAAATTAATGAGTTAGTCATTTCTTTCCCTTGTATTTTCTCCCTTAATATGCCTTATAGAGGTCTTCTAATGTCATACAGCTCTAATTATAATAAGCTTATATAAATACAAGCCAGTGTTTGGCTTTTTTTGCATATGATAGGTTTCAGTCACCTCTAGTGAGATCATGTTTCACTGCTGTTTGTCTTGGAGATATCTGTGAAATAATCTGTTGGCTCTGGGAGGGATGATACTGTAGCACAAGCACTATGAACCACCATGCTGACTGTTAATTGTGTTTCCTTTAATTAACACCTTTTTGCACAAAGGATTATGAGGTAATCAAATTTAGGAAACAATTGCATGGGAGTGAAATGCGTCAGTAGTGCTCCAAATGTTTAAGTTTATATGACCTAGAAAATGGGATTTAAATCTGTTTCATCACCAGCTGTTGGCAATTCACATTAGTAAGTGAATGAAATCAAGAGGTTAAACTACCTTTCTAAATAAAAACAACTTTAATGGAAGGAGCATTATTTTAGTACTTGTAATTTACATAAGAGCACAGCAGAGCTATCAAAAACTCAGTTGAAACATTAATGTCTGTTGTGGTCTGGTGGTGAGAAGTCCATTAGTTATATATTGTTAAAATTATGATATCAAGGAGGTTATTTCATAAAGTTGAAGTTGAAATAATAAGATTCTGAACTGATCTTATTTTATTAAAGAGCATCAGTTGTAAAACCAAAGTGGGCTCTTTACAACTATATTTAATAAAATGCTGATCACTGAAAAAAAAGAGGATGCCCTTATTGGGGCTTAGATGATGTCTCACAAGAAGAGTTGTGAAAAATAAATCTATTTTTTGTCTATAAAAACAAAATTTCATGAGTTTTTATGACAATTTATTTTAGTCTACATTAAAATTTCACAATTTCTGCCTCTAAACTGATTTTTCATATGCTGAAAATCTAACTCAGAACAGCCAACAAATTCCCACACATTTTCTCTAAATGACCATGTATGCAGAGACCTCATTGTGTTCACAAAGGAAACACAGCCCTTCACCTTTGAAAATCAATTTCAGTTCCTGTGTACAATTGCCCATTTTCAAGTAAACTGATACATTCAATACCCCATTTAGTAGGTTGGGCACCGGACTGAGAATCACGAGATTTTTATTCCTGGCTCTACCATTGGCTTGCTGTGCAACCATGGTCACATCATTTTCTCTCTCTGGTTCCTGTATTTTCCCATTCCACCCTTAGTTTTATCTATTTAGACTGTGAACCCTCTGGCAGCACTCACCACATGTTTCTGCAGTACCTCAAGCAGTGAAGCTCCAATCTTAGCAGTGCCCTTTTAGTGCTACCATAAGGTAAATAATTACAATAAAAGCATGCTAAGGAGAAAACTGTACCCTTCAGATCCGTTCACTTAGTTGCCGGATCTCTTTCTATTTCTGGATGCAATTCACTATTTTCTTTCTTTGATAGCTCTTTTACATACAAAAGTATATTCACGACAAATGATCCATCTGACAAGATATAATTTCTAATCAGACTAGCTATTTCACTAAAAATTATATATCCACATAAATATAATGTAAAGCTGAAGGGAGGAAATGCGGGAAGATTGATGGATGTATATGCTATTTTCACCACCCCCACAAGAGTAAAAATTAGGTATAGGAGAGGCCACAAACAGGCAAGATTGACACTTGCAAATTCAGCAAGTTGTAGTTTAACAAGGTGATAAGGGAATATTTGGAGAAATCTTAACTAAATGATTATCTAACTATGCTTATTTTGTGACTAACAGCTCTTTACAATAACCCTGCAGGAGACTGGTGCTGATGGTGAGAAGTTGAGCCATTCTATTCTTTATGGAATGGACTCAGCTCATATTTTGGCTTCCCAAAAGCATGTTTCCTTTGAGAGAATCTCAGCTTTAGAGTAAGAAGGCAAAATATGCCCAGTGAAAGATATCCACTGGCAGGTAGCTGTTTGGTGGAAAACTTGTCCTGGGGATTTGCCATCTAGTCCCATGGTACTGCAACTTTACAACTAAGTTCCTGCTAATAAAATGCCATCTCCCATACCCAATTTTCTGTTTATAATAAATTTCTTAATAGTATTTAGGTCCTCCTCCTTATCTTAACTAATTCCTATTTTTAAATTTACTCTTATCTGATACCATCTCTATACTTTCCTTTCTAACTTTTTTTTTCTTCCATTGTGTTCTGCTTTTCTAGCCTGTTTCTAACTATAGTCATTTCCTTTTCTAACCTCTCACTGCAATATCTAGCTACCAGATACAGAACTAAAAGTGAAATTGGCTCAGTCCAGAAAGGAACTTGCTCTCTACCACTCCTGTGTTTAGCTGTTTTATTCAGAGGGTAATAATCCCTCATTTTTTCTCAGTTCTTCCCATTCTTCACCAGTGATTGTCACAGGACAGCTTTTGCAAAATTCTGTGTAAATGGTCAGACCAGCTCGGCTTCTGTTTCTCTGGCAAGGAGTCTCAGATTCATAGACTATCTGCAGAGAAATCTCTTTCCTCTGCACCCGAGAGTTTAACTCTGAACTCTGTCAATCATAACATCTCATTGATCACAGCTGTTTAAGTGGGTCATGGAAGGAGAGGTGGCCCCAAAGTAGCCAAGCCCTAGACCCTACAGCCCTCAAAGATTAGAAGAATCTTGATGTGTCTATATGAAAAGTTAGCCAGTGGACATGTGGAGAATTGGTGTGATGTGTTTTTGTTTCAATGGTCTTTCCTTCATGGAGAGTATGACCATTAGACCCTTAGACCCCTCCAACACATTTATTACTCATGAGCCTTCCTTGAGAGACTGCCTGCATTATGAAATCCCTTCCTTGACTCTCCTCCATTAATAAAGTTCAAGAATTTGTGATGACCTCCTACTTTTTCTGCTAAAATTGTGTACTCTAAAAGCAACTTTTTTCTATGTCACACCACCGCTAACAACAAATGTAATGTGCCCTGGGCTTTTTCTTTCAGAATGTAGAAGAGTAGTGCAAAAGTGCTTGAACTTTATTTCCTACTTCTGTGGGTGGAGTGGGATAGCAAAAAAGGTCTTATGAAAATTAGTTCCACACCAGAGTCTTGAGCAGACACTTCAGGTAGCTAAACATTTCTCAGCACTACAAACACTACAGCACTCAAGTTTAGTTTGGAGCTGAGGGTTGAGCCATGTTTTTTTTTTTTTTTCTTTTCTTTTCTTTTCCTGGCTGAACCAGTTCACCCATATTTATTCTTGACTTTATCTGACCATTTATCTTCTTGTGCTTGCAGCAGTTCCAAAGCTCAGGCTATTCAGCACTATTCTTTCAGAAACAAAATCTAGATGACATTTGATTGGTAGTCTTATTCAGTACACCATGCTTTGAACTCTGAATTTCAGGCAAGTCAACAGGGGCTTGTCCACCATATTTCACAACTCCAGTAACAGCTCACTGAAACTGCTCATTTACTTCCAGATTTGCAAAAAAAGCCAATGGAATGGCAGTGGTTGAAAGTGAGCAGATGACAGATTTCCTATAGCAAGTCTGAGCTGGCAGCAAGTAAATGAATTTTATGATTAAATGGGGCTGCGGTTTCTTCGGAATGAGTTCAGCTGACTTTAGCTGGCATCTGAATTTTTTAAAAAAAATAAAGTACCACGTTTTTTTTTTCATTTTATTATGCAGGCACATGCCTGTCCAAAATAAAGTCAAAAGGGTAACTTGTACATTAATGCTCCTAAGGATGATTAAGACAATGAGTCACAGCAATGAAAACACTCAGTCATGAAATGGCCAAGAAATAAAATAACTCTTGCCAGTAATATATCTCAGACATGATTTTAATACAGACATGAATTTCTAAGGCAGCAGCAAATAAATCCAAAAGGCTACAGGTTCAAAAGTTAAGTCTGTATATATGATTCCAGAGGCATTTTGCCAACCAGTATCAACAGTATGCATTCTTTTTCAGTAATATGGCCAAAGGGTTAGGGTAATAAATGGTTACAGGCTAATATATTTGCAATACGATTAGAAATATAGGGACAAACTCTGGTCTTAGACATATGTATGGAACTCTCCTTAACTTCAGACAGAGCTGGATGCATGTATCTGATGACAAAATTTGGCCCATAGATGTTTCAGACTGGAAGGCCCTCTGAATCTATCTTCTATCTCAGCAGGTGTAACCAGATAGGAGGTCTTCCTTAAGCAGACAGCTTTCCCTTTTTAATTAAGTTACATTAGCTTCTAATATTTAAGTTAGTAAAGCATTCAACCTAATGTATGTCAAGTGACCTGAAGCTTTAGAGGATAAGGAGATCTCTGCTCCCATCTATGCAGGGCAAAGAATAACCACAAACCTGCTTTATTTGCATAAGTTATTTAGGCAGTACTCCAGATGGATAAAAGTTCCACAGAGGCCCCAACCATTGGTGAACCATTGGAAGTATGGCTATATAGAGAGAGTTATTTTCATAAGCTATTTACCCAGAATTTCTCCAGTGACATTTTGGTAATCACCATAATAGCACATGAACTCATAATTGTTTGGGCAGTAGAACTGAATTGAGAGGAAAAGGTCTTCTACCTTATGGCAATGACTCTGTTCCTTGGTCCTATATACTATTGGTTCTCCTCTGCTGAGGACCCTTTGCTATTGAAGACTCCTCACTGAAGCCACAGAGAACAGAAGCAGAACTAAGTTGACTCTAGTGAGGTCCCTCCAACCCAGGCCCTAAACAAAGCTGAACTAAACAGCACTTCCTAAGAAACTGGATAGAGGCTTGCCTACGTGTATCACAGAACGATAGCACTACACTACTCACTGACACCAAACTGTGATTCACCATATTCTAGCTAATAGGGAAGAGATGTGGACACTGGCAGGTGGGTTAGCAGATTACTGCCAAAGTTACAGTCAGCGAGTGTTTTATTTATCATTCATATAGATATTATTGTTGTGTTTTCCCAAATTGATGCTGTATTCCCTTTTCCCCTAACAAACACTCAGTGATTCCTAGTGGGGAAGAATTGCCTATTAACCATGCCCCAGTATTTAGTGTTTCTTAAAAATTCTCTGTGGGAGATAGAGCCTATGAGATTTGTTAGGTTTCTGTGGGATACCCTAGCCATTTGAACTTAGCCCTTCTTGAATATAAAGAAGAAATTAGGGATTTTTTAAAGAAAGAGATGAACTACTTTCCAAATTAAAAAAAGCCAAAGGAATATTTGAGGGAAAACTCTGGGATGAAGGTAAGTGATAAATACAATATCGAGATGGAACAGCAGGACAGCAAATATATGTACTTCTGTGCTTTATCTCTCAGGAAGTGAAAATTCATTATGGATCCTTGAAAAATTCTTTTCTGAGGCAATCCATGTGAAAACAGGTGACCACTTCAGTAGGCCAAGAAAAGCAACAAACTCTCACTCTAAACAAGCAAGTTTGAGTTTTCACAAATTTTAAGACCAGAAAAGACACTTATAATAATCTAGTTTGACCTTCTGTATCACACGGGTCAATTTCACCCAACGACTTGTGCATCAAGCATACAACTTCTGGTTGAGCTACAGCATCGTTTTTAGAAATACATCCAGTGCTGACTTAAACACTTCAAGTAATGGAGAATCTACCATATTCCCAGAAAAGTGGTTCCAATGGTTAATTACCCCCCATGTTAAAAAATTGTTGCCTTGTTTCTAGTCTGAATTTGCCTAAATTCTGTTTCCAGCATTTGGAGATTGTTATGCTTTTGTCTTCCAAAAGAAAGAGCCTTTTTTATAAGAAATTTTCTCCCCATACAGGCACTTATGGACAGTGACCAAACCACCTCTTAGTGTTCAGAAGCTCAGTCTATTTAGTTCACCTAAGGGAAGGTAGTCACTTGTAGCTCTTTTCTCGACCCTATCCAATTTGTCAAGATTCTTTTTGAAGTATTGACAACAGAATTAGACATAGTATTTCAGTAATGGTCTCACTAATGTCAGTGATAATATCATCTCTCTACTTTTACTCAATATTTCCTTGTTTTTATGTCCAAGGATCACATTTGTTCTCTTAGCTACAGCATCACCCAGCCCAGCACCCCATCAACTGACACTGGAGAGGGTGACCTTCAGATTTTTTTGGCCTGGGTACATAAGGAGGTGTGCGATTTTTGGCACATCATGCCCCAGTTGTCAACTGGCAGGACCCAAGACAACTCCAAAGCTCCCCTGGTCCCCCTCCTACTAGTGAGGGTACCCTTAAAATGAATAAGACTGGACTTAATAGAACCACTCAAGAAAGGTGTGTCAGAATACTGTCACATACTGGTAATAGTGGATTGCATGAAATCCTGGAACAATTTCTCATCAAGATTGATGAAAGAGTTGTGTGAGCAGCTAAATATTAAATCCCTCATGTTATCAGTCTACCAGCTGAAGACAAACTGGTTAATGGAGCAGTTCAATGGGACCTTGAAGGCAATTCTGAACAAGTTTGTGGTCTCAGACCTCCAACACTGGGACCAGCTTCTACAACCCCTCCTGTTCACCACACAGGAGGTCCCTCAAGCCTCCACAGGATTTTCACCTTTTGAACTGCTGTATGGGAGACATCCTGGGGAATTCTCAATCTCCTTTGGGAAGCCTAGGAGGAATGGGAATCCAGGGCTACGGGTTCAGTACAATACATGCTCCGGCTACAGAAGAGGCCAAAAGCACAGAGATTAGCATTGCTAGGAAAGCACCTACAATACAGGAACCCAGTTATGTCATTTTGAGCCGGGTGATAGGGTAGTACTGTTAGCACCAAGTTCCGAGTTATAGAATCATAGCAGTCATCTAGTCCAGTCCCCTGCACTCATGGTAGGACTAAATATTATCCCTGACAGGTATTTGTCTAACCTGCTCTTAAAAATCTCCACTGATGGAGACTCCACAACCTGCCTGGGCAATTTATTCCAGTGCTTAACTACCCTGACAGCTAGGAAGCTTTTCCTAATGTCCAACCTAAACCACCCTTGCTGCAATTTAAGCTCATTGCATCTCATCCTATCCTCAGAGCTTAAGGAGAATAATTTCTCTCTCTCCTCCTTGTAACAACCTTTTATGTACTTGAAAACTGTTATCTCCCCTCTAAGTCTTTTTTTCTCCATACTAAACAAACTGTTGAATCAAAACTGTAGGCAAGGACTGTTTGAGATAAGAAGGTTAGGGCTAGTCAGCTATGAGATTTATCAACCTGGGAAACAAAGAAGACACAGATATACCATGTTAACCTCTTAAACACCTGGAGAGATCAGTAAGGCCTGCTCATAACTCCATATCCACCTGAGCTGGAGCTAGGGCCCTAAGCCCTGACATTTCCAGGCCCAGACCCAGTTCAGATGGGGAAAGAGTTCTGACCTGAACAGTGATCACAAATGCTACAACTGGCCTGTACATTTCCCTCAGTGTCCTCAACCCACCCAGGATAGGCACATTTGACCTACCACCACGTTGTGACCAAGCCAGTGCAGAAAGTCCAGGAGAGCTACCAGACCCTGCCAAGAAGGATGTGGGAAATGGTTCACAAAGAACTGCAGGCTATGCTAGACCTAGGAATCATCAAGGAGTCCTACAGCAGGTAGAGGAGCCCTATTGTGCTGGTTCCAAAGATTAATGTGTCGACTCAATTATGCGTAGACTTTAGGAGAGTTAAAGAAATATTCATAGAGCCCCTCGATCTACGATCTGCAAAAATGGTAGGGATGGAGGAAAATGGTGGATGGATGACAGTCTCCTGAGTCCGAGTCTGAAGGAGATGGAGTATGATGGCGTATGCAAACCCCACACTGAGTAACAGAGGGTTAAGGAGCTGTTCTGGTCCCAGGAGGCTCCATCCAGCTGCACCTGTTGGCCATGCTCTCAGTGGAGTTGGAGCTTAAAAGGGCACAACACAACTCAGTCAGGGTGGTCAGTGCAAGGGAGCAAATCAGCACTGGTAGCTCCTGCAGAAGCCCCACACCACCCTGAAGCAGACCTCAAACCAGATCTGATAGCCATTACACAAGAGACAATGGAGCTTCTGCCTGTGAATGGGGAAGGGAATCTTCTGACCCCCTTTCTGAGGAGACACATTTCAGACCAGTAACCAGGCTTTCACCAGGCCTCTGGAAAGGTAGGGATGTGATACAATTTAACCCTGGGAGATACCCGGGCTGAGGGAGCGCACCTGATTTGCTTGCACCAGGGTCCTGGGATGGAACCTGCAAGAGTAGGAGGACCTGGGTTCCCCTACCACCAACAGCCTGGATTTGAGCCACTAAGTGCTACTGCCAACCTCCTGGATGTGAACAGTTCCTGGACTTCAGCCACTAGGCTGTATGGTGAGCTAATGCTTTGATTACTAGAGGACATGGTCTAGGGAGATGGTATCCATTAGTGCCTCTATTTACTATAATAAATAATAATTATATTAATTATCTGTATAGCTTTTTTGTAATTAAAAGAACAAAATAAGAACAATTTCAGATAATAACCTATGCTACTGTACCACAAAATAGCCTCAGTTCAAAAAGTGTAATTGTCCATCATATGGACTTGCATCTTAGGCCAAAACAATACCTTATACAACCTCCCATAATACTCATAACTCTTAAAGAGGCAAGGCAATCCAGAATAAAATTTGTTTTTAAGTAATGTTTTGCATCAGAAAAGTCACAGTTTGGGCTACTCTTAAATTGCTCTATTGTCCCTTTATTTCCGATAATGGCTTTTGCATGTATTAAGAATAAATTGGTAACCCTAACTCTGAACTTCTTGATACTGTTGGTTTCTATGACAGCCTACCCATCAGCTCACATGATCCAGTTCACACTGAAGCCAAGTCTTTCCATGGACTCTTATGGTCTCTGGAACAAGCCCTATGTGCTAACACCAATTATGCCATTCTTCTGTAGAAAAAACTCATCATAGTTTTGTATTAAAATTATTTGCAGCACTGCTTTTCACTTAATATAATTGGGGTTTTGTCTGTTATTTGTAAATTTCTGCTAATTCTCAAACCCTAATCAAAGAGGAAAACAATGTTAATTTAGCAGAATGCTAACTCCATGAATGTACTCAGTTACATAGTCTTATGTAACCAGATATATACACAGTATCCTGTCGGTAAAATACTTTTTGTCATTAAATAATTTTAAAATTATAAAGAACATTTCTAAATACCCTTATTGTCACTGATGCACCAAGAAAATCTACTCCAAATGGGAGACTGCATCTTTTCAGAATTCTTAGTAAAAAGTATTCCTGGAATATCCTAAATGTTGGGACCTAACATTTGACCTTGAAGGGCATAACATTTGTGAGATTAAAAAAAAAAAAAACAGTTCCTTAAAGCTGGGGAATGAAGCACAGGAGATTGCAACTAGTCCTTGTGTCATTTAATTTTCTCCTAAAGATAATACTTACTTTGGGCCATTTGACAGCATAACATCTGTACAGAGAGTAGACACTAATGAAACTGACTTAAATGATGCATGAACAGAATTAGCTGGTAGCCACTAGAAACTACTGGCTTTTTAAGTTATAGCTGCCAATTGATGCATATTTTTAGAGCATTATTTTCTTTCCCAGAGTGAAAGAGAGATTGCACAACATGGCTGAAAAGGTTATGTAAACTCAGAGAGAACTTTACAATGAAATAGAATACTAAAACTATTTGTTTTAAAAGTAATATACACAGCACAGTCACCAGTGATTTTTTTAGGAATTGCATAGGATTTAATCTCTCCAGTCACAATGAGGGAAAAGGGAAATACCAAAATTTCAAACTTGGGTCCCATTCCTGCTGCTGGCTCTGGGTGGCCAAACAGGTCCACCCACATGAAGTCAGTTGCAGGATTAGGATCTTTGTTGCTTAGAGTTAGGACCCTATATTTATGAACCCTAAGTGAGCAGTTTCAGGGGCCTAAATATCACTCTAGGAGCCTAAATTTAGGAATCTAAGTTTTAAAATGTTATTGTTATGCTTTCATAACTAAAAAATTCCTGAGTGACTGTGCTCTGTTCATTTCTCCTTAATTTTAGTTTCAGTGATTTTAGTGTTTTGTTGCATTCCAAAGCATCTTCCAGGCTTATGTAACATTTCTAGTCCTGCTGTGCAATCTCTCTGTCACTCTGTGTAAGAAATAATGCTGCAACATCAACTGGCAGCTATAACTTAAACATTACGAGCTAATTCTCAGATTTTCAAAGAAACAGGGCCCCCACTGATTTCAACTGCTGTTAAAACAAAATTGTACAGGAAAAAAAAACCCAAAGCATTAAAGCATTTATATTCAAGCGATAATCACTGAGCAATCACTGTAAAAGTCTGCAGAAAAAGCAGTTATTAAAATAGGGGTGATTTTCTCTTAAGGTATCTTAATTCAGTGACTTTAATGGGAATTGAGGTTTTGATCACCTCTGAAACTCAGGACACCTATTTAGGCAGGTAGGTATAGATGTAGGAACTTAACTTTTGACATCCAAGTTAGAAAGTTTTGGCTTCAGCCTCTTGCAACTGTTATTAAATCCCATGTAACTAGTTGAAAGTTTGGGAGTTACTGTCTAGCATCTTAGAGAAATAGTCTGGAGTGGGTTGAGTGAAACATCATTCAAACTGATGAATGTGACAGTAACCCTTCATTTAAGATAGCTGTAATGGACAGGAAAGCAACCCACCCCACTTAAAACAAAGGCTTATGAGAGTCTGTCCATCAATTTGAGCTTCTGGCAGAATACTTTGCTGGGTAGTACTGTATGTGCACGCATACACAAGCTGAAGAATCACAGAAGCAGACAAAAAAGGAAGCTCCTCAAGACACAGCCTGGAAGCATAGTGGGTGGCCCTGGGAGAAGCCTAGAGAGAGGTTTGGGCCAAGTACTGGCTGAAAGAGGCTTGGACCTGTGAGCAAGGACACTGTCTCCTGATTGATTCTTTCTATATTCCAGGAGACAGGACTTTCCATATGCTTTGTAAATAAACAAAATAGCATCAAAGAAATATCTGAGCCTCATCAATTTCACCTCCCAAATGGAATGACCTACAGGACTCTAGATTTTTGGCTAGCCCTCAGGTCAAAAGGGGTAACCATTGTAATTACATCATCCATCTGTTTTAAACTAAATGACAGAAAGGTTGAAAATGGATTTTGTGAGTGATGCAAAATCAGATTATAAACAATAGCATAGATTTTTAAAGCAATTATTTTATTGTACTTTTCAGTGTAATATTTGCCACTGGAGTCTCTCACTTTGGACATTGGTTGGCTTATAGTAGGTTACAGATATGAATGGAGAGTTTTACTAAACAGGGAAGAAAAAATAGCTTTTAATAGGTATAAAGAAAATATGGAACCTTAGCATCCCTATTTTTTAATTTCATGCTATTAAAAATGACAGCTACTGCACTTTAATTATGCCAAAACTCAATAGAAGGTAATTTAAGAATAGCTGAATGGTGGAATTAACATGATAAGTTAGGAACATAAGAGAGAAGAAGCTATTGAAATGAATAAGAGAAAATCACACCTATTTTAATAACAATTTTTTTTACCTGATTTTAATACTGATTTCCCAGTAACTATTATCTGAATATAAATGTAAATTTAAATGCAAAATGCTTATTTGCTTTTTTCATTCTAAAACAGCAATGAGAATGATCGTTTAATGTCTTTACTTCCACTTTAAAATGAATTTTTAAAAATATACAGAGAGCTGGGAAACTAAACATTTCTAGAACCATAATTGTCCCTCTCCAGTGTTACTGTAAATATTGTAATTATGCACTACAAACAGTACTATAGTTGTCAGTCTTGGATCAAACATTGAATGGACATGTTTTCTAATCTACCCTCTTAGGGTTACTGAGATGAGCTCCACTAGGACATGCTAAATTTCTATTGAAGTCAATGAGTTGCTCATGAAATAGTTACATAATAAATATTATTTATAGAAAGTATCTGGGGAATAATTTCAATCATGACTATATTCAATAAAGTGGTAAATTGTTCATGGAAAACTTTGAACAAAAAAAGAGACAAAATACGTCAAAGAAATTATTCATTACAAATTATTCATCCAGTTTAGTAATCATAAAAGGGAAAGTAACAGCAATTAAATTAAATGCTGTTTCAATAGATTAATTACAATAAATGATTCTGAAGGTTTTGGTTAACACATTACTTCTATTACAACATATTAGAAAAAAAAATATTCCCCATTTTTGCAAGCATTTAAATGTTAAAACCTAATAAAAAGGATCTAATTAGATTACTCCGATAAACATAATCTCTGCAAAAACAGCTGTAAGCAAATTCTTGGGAATAAATGGCTTCCAGAGAAACCTGACAAGAGGAAAACAGATGGCAATGTACAGAAGTCTATTTTTTAAATTCTGTTGTAAGTAATGCACTTGGAAAGATGCAATATATGAGCAGCATATTTATGGTTTATTGCTTGATATTCTTGAAAACTGGAAGTTATTTGAACAAAGATTATTTTAAAGAATTAATGAATTATTGAAAACTGCAGCTATATTCTTTAATCAGTTTAAAAATGGCTTTTAGACTATGTTCTTGACACAACATTTGTCCTTCTCAAAAATAATTAGAAAAAATTACAACTGTCTAGATTTCCTGGAGTGCACTACTGTTATGTTATATTTCCCCACCCCTTTTAAAAAACAAATACTGAGACAACGTATGCTCACCATTATCTACAAATAAATTGACTCAATACAACTAAAGATATTAGAATGTGGCTCTTACTATTTAATTTAAAAGTGTCCTGAGTTCTTGTAGCTATCTTTTTCCATTAGTGGCAAGGGACTTAGTTTTAGCCTTTGCTAAACTACAATGGTTTAATTTTATTATACATTCTTATATACCATATCATTGTGGGGAAAGCAGAATATAGAGAGGGGGAAAAAGGAAGTTATCTCCTTATTTTTTTCAGCATTAAATGGAAAAAAGAGCATTAGATTTACATCAATATAGCCAGCATGACCTCTTCCATATTGGGTTTCAACAAATGTCAGAACTTGGTATAGTTCATTATCACTTTATACTTTTCTATCAAAGAATAACTCCAGTGAACTAAGTCAAATGTGCATTAAGGGCCATCAGAGGGCACCTTGCCAATGGAACAGATGTGGCTCCATTGTCAACTATATACAAGTATCAGAGGGGTAGCCCTGTTAGTCTGAATCTGTAAAAAGCAACAGAGGGTCCTGTGGCACCTTTAAGACTAACAGAAGTATTGGGAGCGTAAGCTTTCATGGGTAAGAACCTCACTTCTTCTAGTGAGGTTCTTACCCACGAAAGCTTATGCTAACTATATACAGTTGAGAGAACATCCCCTGTGCAGCACAAGGGGTGATAGTAGGCAAGGCATGGGAAAAACTGAAAACCAGTCACTATATGACTCTAACCATAGGTGCTAGAACTAGGGGTGCTGGGGGAGCTGCCGCATCTCCTGGCTTGAAGTGGTTTCCACTATATACAGGGTTTACAGTTTGGTTCAGTGACTCTCAGCATCCTCACTATACAAATTGTCTCAGCACCCTGGACTCCTACTGCCCATTCCCTGGGAGATAGCATTGGGAGATCAAAGAGGCTACTGAGCATCACCTACCTGAATTGGGCACTAGGCAGAAGTTTTGCCTTTAAAATGTAAATACATAAAGCTATAGTAGAAATAGAATACATGCCCATCCATCCTGCCTCTTTATGTGCAAAACATAATTGAGTCTGTCACTCAACATTCAAAATAACACTCAAATCCATTCAAAAGATTAAAAAGAACAAGGAAAGAAAAAACAATCTTGTATTTTAAATCTCTGTCTTGAAGGTTTCAGATGCTTTCCTAATAGTCACAGACTAAGAAAAAATGACAGACTCTTCTCCAAATAAGTAACTACCTGGCGTGGATTCATTGGTTATGAAATCTGATAAATGTTAACCTAGTTTAAAGTTTGTGGAGAAATAAGTACTACATAAAAGCAAAAGAGAACAGATTAAAACTTAACCACAGTCCCCAACCACAAGGCAATTCTGCAACCCCCTAGAGTCACTATAGTATCTATAGAAATAACACATATAGATAAGCTTGGTAACCCTCTCTTGCACAGATGTGCGGTGCACTTGCGTGTTGGTGGGCAGACAGTTGCTGTATTTTCAACAGTTTTGATCTGTTATCACTTAAACTGCAGCAGTGGGAACACTGCAGCATTTTTAGCTGGACACAGAAACTTTTAATATTAGATATCCCAGTGTATTGTGATAATAATGGTGATCCTTAGACTCATATAAAAAAAAACCTAGCAGATTAAATTATTAAAATCAAAGTTCTAATAAACCTGCCCACTTCCAAAAGTTAGCCCAATGTCATAGTTCATAAAAGTTCCTACATGAAAATCATCAAAAATTGCAACAAGAGTCTGGACATTCCAGCAGATCCAACCCCACTTAGCACAGAAGTTCAAGTGACAATATCCATGAGAAAAAACACTGATTTCAATCTCAGCTGAGAGACCCACCCCAAAAAATTGTCCCACCCTGGGAATTCTAAAATCTATAATGTGTGTGTGTGTGGGGGGGGGGAATAGTAATTTAATTTTCCACTCATTAAAAAAAATCTGCACTTGTATTGCATAGAGTCTGTACCCATCTGGAGCTCTAGGTCTGTCTTCTAAGGAGAATTGTGGGGCTTGGACTATGCTCAGTGCAGACAAAGGTCATGGAGGCTAAAACCCCTCCCCCACAGCCCTGTTAAGTTGGTGGAAACACTCCTGGTGAGGACATGCACCACCAACAGAAGGAGAGCAGTGTGGACATGAACCACCGCAGTAACTACCTAACACAGGCCGACTTAAGTTTGTAGTGTAGACATGCCCTAAAACATTCTCAGTACAGTTGGCACATAACTTGTGGGGGCAGAGAATACTGAGTGCAGATGGGAAGTTTGAAGATTTTAGAAACCAGCTTCCTAAAAGGTCTAAGCATAAACAAATAGCAGTTTTTCAGAGGCATATCCTTGTTCCCATGGCTATCCCCCCCACCCAAATGGTAAGTTCCTACTTCAAAGGATAGAGGTGCTACTGCTCCTCAAAGAAATGCTTGTAAGAATCTTTGAACACTGGCAAAACAACATATTTCCCCTAACCTTGTTCTTAGAAACAAATGAGCAGGTTTTTCTGAAACTTACAAAATAAAAATTACCCTGAGGTTGACATCCAGCATCAAAAATGTCAGTCTGAATGGTTAGAGTCTGGCAAAGTTACATGCAAATAAAAAAAAGATGCTTACAGTGGGAAATGTTAGGCAACCTTAATTGCTTGTGTTGCTGTCAGCTCCATGAAAAAGTAAGCCCACTGTAGACCAAGGACAGGGAAGCAAATGGGGATAGAGAAGGTGCATAACATGTAGAAAACAAAGACTTTTTGGAAACAGCGTCTAAAGCAAAAGAATGAATATTCCAAAAGATGGACAAGCAATAGAACCCACAAATAAATAAAACTCCCCTAAAAACAAAAACTTTAACCCCTACTGAGATTTACAGGAGAAAAGCACATCAGATACATCTACAAAGGGCTGTACTGAGGAATGAGACTGTGTGGGACTCGCTCCCTAAGGGCTTTTCTACACTGGCAATTTATAGCTCTGCAACTGTCTCACTCAGGGGTGTGAAAAAACACCTCCCTGAGCACAGCAAGTTTCAACGCTGTAAAGCACCAGCGTAAACAGTGCACCAGCGCTGGGAGCCGCGCCTCTCATGGAGGTGTTTTTTTTAGAGTGCTGGGAGAGCTCTCTCCCAGCACTCTGCCGTGACTACACAAGCCATGTTAAAGCCCTGCCGCTGCAGCACTTTAGCATTGCCAGTGTAGACTAGCCCTTAGTTGTTACTTTAAATACCACAGTGTTACCAAGGGCCATGTAGGAGAAAGTAATCAGCACAAGAGCTAAAGCAGAGCTGGAATGAAAGTATCTGCACACAAGCAGGCTTTTGTGAAGAGGTAACTGGTTGAAGCAAACCCAATTGAGCCTGCAAGCCCTAGATGATTATACAAGCATGATACCAGGCCCAATCAATCTATATTAACATTAGGTGAAATCCTGGCCCCACTGAAGTCAGTGGTAAATGTTCCATTGACTTCAATGGAGCCAGGATTTCATCCTAGACACGCTTGAATTACTAGAGGTAGTTGAGGAACACCAACTGTCTCTATGCCAATAGACATGGGTATTGGAAAGCAGACCACGTCATTCTCAACTCTCTGAAATGTGCAGACACCTAAAAGAAATGCAGTCACCCAGTCACAGAAAAATACCTACTCATGTAGACATCAGAAAACCAGAACACACATCCTCATTCCCCAACTCAGGAAAGGAAATGGGGGATCATACCAAGCTGAAAGGCTCTTCGTTCGTTTCATGGTTGCATACAACAATCAATGTGCATTCATGATGGTCCCCTACTTCAATCATGTTGCCTCTCTACAGTCCTTTTGTGACATTCCCCACCTGTGACAGACAGCATCCTTTGTATCAATATCAATGAGTTACTTTCACTCTTCTTTGGGCCTGGACATTTTTTAAATTGATCAATTTTTTTTCCATTTTTTATGCTGCTGCCATTTTTATCTTAACTTTTTTAATGCCTAACTAGGCCTGCAACCCTGTGTGAACTTCAGAAACTAATTTAAAAACAGAAAAGGTAAGTTCCCTCCACTGTACAAGCTTCTTTGATTTGAACCCCAATCTCTGGTGGGTTGTGTTGTTTTTTTTTTTTTTTTTTTTTTTTGCTAGATAACAGGATGTGTCCATAGGTTTGATTCATTAGTAAGAAAATTAAGCAATTAAAATGAACAACTTTGGTGGACAATGATTTATCAAACAGAGTTTACAGAACCAAAGTTTAAATTGGAGGCAACTGCAAGAGTAAGAGGTTTAATACATCTTCAGAAAGCAGAATATCCACAGAGCCTAGACCTCATGGTAATTAGAAATGGGAAAGCTATCAAGTAATGAGTAGCAAAGGAGAAAAATTTACACCAAAGCCTAGAAAGGGGATCAATCTAGGAGACTAATTTTATTTTTAATCCCTGTTGAAGGTTAAGATAGCAATTTACTTATTTAAGAAATACACATTTAAATAGGTACAATCCAGTGATTTGACCTATTATGTGACTGAATTAAATCCGGATAAGAATGTTTTAAGAGTTAGGCTATTTTTAATAAGAAATGTTCATTATTGGATAATTTAGATACCTTGTATAACCAGAGGTAAGTATGAAGGTGATTTCATTGTCATATTGATTAATCTACTGGTTCTTAGAATGTTGGCAAATTTCATTAAGAGCAAATTTTATTTTCTCAGTTGCAAAATTAAGAGCGTATTAAAGGGAATTATCACACCCTACCTGATCATGTCATGGATTATGTTGATATTTGATTTCTTACATCAATAAGCCACTCATCCAAATATAACGTAATTCTTGTAGACTTACTTGGCTTTGAGAAACAATAAAGCAGCTACAGTTATTAGCAGTCAGTTAATAGTACTAGCCTGCACATTTTTTATTGCAAACATTAAGAGATTCATCAGATGATAGCAAACTAGTATAAATACAGTAAACTTTTATCAGATACATTTTAAAAATACAATAATTGCACTTTTTAGAATAAGTTTGCTGACCTTTGAGGCTCAAAAAGGATTTCTCACAGGTATACCATTGCTTCATTGACTAGGTATACTACTGAGTGTATTTTGCCTTCTGTGAAGCATCTGATACTGGTCCCTACCCAAGGCTGTGATCTGCTTTGGCAACTCATATATCCTGATGAGTTTTTCATATAGTTTATTGTAATTTACTATAGTTATTCCATGCAGTCAGTAGCCTTTAAAAGTTATTGAAAAAGAGAAAAATATCGCCGTTTGTACAAGTTCCATAGTGTCAATGGGATGATTAAGTAGGTACTGCCCTGACAGGTAAATTAATAAGAGGAGAATTGGGAAAATATGTTGGCTTGCATGTCCCAACTTACCGTACTTATAAATATATGCTGTAACATCTATATGCCCCATATAGACATTTGTACGGTGTGCTATGCTATTGTTGATCTAACTTGCTGATCATGCCAAATGTGAACTGCTCTGAAGGGAGGAATCAGTTAGAAAAAAGGACGATAAAACACAAAACAAATAAAGAATAGAATGGATAAACTTATTTTCCCTGGGCTCTCACCTGTACTGCCTTGTCCTAGTGTTCTTTTATTATTCCCCCAGTCAGAATAAGTTAATAGTGCTGATTCCTAAAAGGATGGAACTTTGTGCTATTCTTTCCAAACAACTGAGTTCATATATTGAACACTTGTGATGAGAAAACATCAAAAGGTTTAGATATTCAAATGCACACTGAAAAGTTTGGAAGCTTATCTGCATCTCTCGAGTCTACAAAACTGAGCTAGATTACCCCAACAGCCCCTTTCATGGTATTTTTTAGTTACTGATTGGTACCAGAAGGTACAGAGGGACAGCAGATTTAAATAATTTTTGTAAAATGTATTCAAAACTTCAGAGCTCCAGAAATAATTCAATCTGAGTTTTGGACAAAGGTTCAGATTTTATCTGAATGGTTTATTCATCCCTAATGACTCTGAATGCCATTACATTTTGGTCCCAGGTATTTTGGGTTATGCGAGCAATAACCATAGGTGCTGGATACACTAAGTAAGGTATTTTATACCCATCAAAAGATTTCAGTCATATTAACTAATAGTAACACTCACTGGTCTGTAGGGTGACCAGATGTCCCAATTTTATAGGGACGGTGCTGCTATCTGGGGCTTTGTTTTATATAGGTGCCTATTACCCCCCACATCCTCTGTCCCAATTTTTCTAACTTGCTGTCTGGTCAGCCTACTGGTCTAACAGGTGCTTGTTGGTGTTTTCAACTCCCAATATTGAGAGGGTTTTGTAATTAAAATAGAACAGGATCCTAAATGCTCAAGTTATCTCACGTCATAAAGTATCTTGATATTTGTATATCCTGACTTGGAGGTCTAATGATCATAATATTGATATTGGAAAAATATTTCTATATCTGCTCTTGGAAGCTAGTTCTTTTTTATGTGAGATATACTTCAGCTGTAAGACTGGCCAGAAACAAGAATTCCATTTCATGAAAAATTTCAAAATTTCAAAATTTGTTTTCATTCTGCCTCAGAACAAACCTGAGAAGTTTCCAAATTATTTATTACAAAATGGGAGCCAGACAGCCACTTCAAAAATAAGCAATAAGCTTATAGCTACGGTGCTCACCTGGGATATGGAAGATCCAGGCTTAAGTCCATGCTCTGAATGAGGCTGAGCAGGGACTTGAACCTGGGACTCTCACATTTAAGGCAAGTGCCCTAAGTACAGGACTATTGGTCTAAGATCTCACTAAGCTGCACAGTAGGCTATCAAGGGCCATGCAGGCAGGGAGAAGCACCTCTCCCACGGCCCTGGAGTGCTGGGGGTGGAGTCCTCTCTCCCTGCCGCAGCTCTGGGGAAGCCTGCACACCAAACCCCTAATCCCTAGCCACACCCCAGAGCCTGCACCCCCAGCCAGAGTCCTCACCCCCTCCACACCCCAACCCTCTGCCCCAGCCCTGAGCCCCCCTCCTGCACCCCAAGCCCCTCATCCCTGGCCCCACCCCAAAGCTCACACCCCAGTCAGAGCCCTCACCCCCCCACACCTGAACCCTCTGCCCCAGCCCTGAGCCCCTTCATGTACCCCAACCCCCTTGGCCCCATTCCCACCACACATCACCTCCATATTGGTGCCTGTAACAAAATGCATTCCGCACATGGATGTAAAAAATTAGAGAGAACATTGCTATTGGTTATTCTGGAGTGAGTGACACTGACACACAGACTCACTTACCTTCTCCTCCCTCCCCCCCAAAAAACCACATTCCTGACAAAAGTTTAGTCAAAACCAGTGCATTTCCGTTAAAAAAAATGTTTTCTTGAAAAATTCCCAACCAGCTCTATTTAGCTTCCTTATTACAAGCAAAATTATTTACATTTAATCTCCCAGCCTCAAAGAAAATCACATAATGGGGTGTGGGGTGGGGTGAGTCACCTATGTGTTTCATCTGAGCTCTTCATTGACTTCAGTGGAATTACCCCTCAATTTACACCATTGTGAGGAAAACCAGGCCCAAAATGTATGGGTCACAAAATGTGAGCATCCCTGCCATGCAGTGACCTGGGGTAGAGTGTCATCCTTTCATATTTAGTCACCCATTTTGCTCAGATATAGTATATTATGTAATGAGAGAAGATAAATATCAGTAATAACTCATCACATAATTTATGATGGACTGATAATACAAAACTATGTAGAAGAGTCTTCTGAAATGTCTCATCATTTTGAATCTTGATTGCAGACAAAACTCCTTTACAAGCATTGTGGTGAGCAAGGTACCTGTAGGTTCCTTGTAGTCTTGCAAAGCAAATAAAACATTTTCACTTACCTCTGAGACTTGCAAACAATCTTTAAACATACATTTTTATTAAAAAAATAAATGTTTTCTAATCCCATAGTGTATTATATATCTGTCCTAACTGGATAGATTTTTGTCTCCTTAAATTTTCTCTACTTTTTCTAAGGCGGGCTTGTATTTGTTACAGAGTTTCTAACAAAAATCAGCAAACAAATTACAAACTGTGTTTAATGAGCAATGCATAAGCCCTTTTTTAATCCTTTATCACTCATGCCATCTGTTTTTGCAGTTTTATTATCAGTGTGTAACCCAATAATCTATCTGGTTTGTTTCCCATCTCCCACTGAAAAACTATTGCAGGATTCAAATTCCCTCGCTTCACTGAGCTTTCCCTCAGCTGTGACTTCATGATTCAACTTGTGTTGTGTTTCCAACCATTATAATTCTCACTTCCAAAAAAATGCTCCTTATGATTTCCTACTAAAAGACTATTAATAAAGTGTACCACTCATGGTATTCAAATCTAACTTTATTCTAATTTACTTCCCATTTGTTGTTAGCAGAAATAGTATTTATGCAAAATGTTGGCCTTTTAAAAAGTATCCAAGAAAGAAGGCATTTATTTGTTTAGGAGAAGTTCTTTCACCTCCATAAATCTGAAGAACAAGTGACTAAATTCCAGAGTGTATTGCAGCAAAACTGGATAACTTTTATTTGTTTGTTTTTAAAATGGTAGATGAGAAAATCCAAACTTCATTTATTTAGTGTTCATATTTCATTGATATTTAACATATATTGGCCAATTCTTGACTATATTAAATCAGCGATAGTGTTAATCATGGTTTCCTAGTGAGCTATAGCCATAACCGTAGATGATTTAGCAATCCCTAGTATGTTTATGCACACCTTCTTACTCTATCTTTTATTATAAACTTTCACTCCAGAAAGTTGTAGATTATTTTAGTATTTAACACTGCCTGTTTTTTTTTCCACTGCAGTGGAGAAAAAGTGATGCATACATTATCTTAATTATCCACTCTACATAAGGTTTAAAATATATCTTACAAAAAGAACCGCTCTGGGAGTAATTTTATTGTAACTTTAAGAGCTTTTGTTCTACGTTTTAGGATAAAAATCTTTCTTTGAATTATCATTTTAATTCATTCCTCCTGTCCCTTTTAACAGTAACATTTTGCAAAAAAATAAAAAAAATCCAGAGTATTTATGTGTCTTGGATCTATACATATTTGCATTCATTGTGCTAGATCTTTGACCTTGGTTAAGCAGTGTACAGTGCAGCTCAGGAGTTTGGCTTTGTGTTCCCTGATCCTGAGCTGGCTGAATGCTGGTCCAGTACCAGGTGGAAATTTGAGCAATCTAGGAGCCAATACATCTAATGTATTATGCTGGTCCATTGCATAGATGTGAATTTCATTCACAATCCTTTCTCCAGTATCTCCTGGGGGCATGAAATGCCTGTCCCATTGGACTAATGTCTGTTGGAACTGGGTCTATCCTCCTCCTCGACTGTGGGCATTATGTTTCCAGTCATCTGTATTAAATATTGATATATTTTGCAACCTAAGAATCACTATCGTGCAATTACTCCCTTTTCTCCACCACCTGCACTGTTATTTTTGTGATTATTCTGGTCATTGTAATCTATGCCAGTGTTATACTTGCATTTTTTATTATGATTAGACCTAGTAAAGTGATTACATTTAAGAACATAAGAATAGCCATACTGGGTCAGACCAAAGGTCCATCCAGCTCAGTATCCTGTCTACCGACAGTGGGTAATGCCAGGTGCCCCAGAGGGAGTGAACCTAACAGGCAATGATCAAATGATCTCTCTCCTACCATCCATCTCCACCCTCTGACAGACAGAGGCTAGGGACACCATTCCTTACCCATCCTGGCTAATAGCCATTAATGGACTTAACCTCCATGAATTTATCTAGTTCTCTTTTCAACCCTGTTATAGTCCTAGCCTTCACAACCTTCTCAGGCAAGGAGTTCCACAGGTTGACTGTGCGCTGTGTGAAGAACTTCCTTTTATTTGTTTTAAACCTGCTGCCCATTTATTTCATTTGGTGCCCCCCAGTTCTTATAATATGGGAACAAGTAAATAACTTTTCCTTATCACTTTCTCCACACCACTCATGATTTTATATACCTCTATCATATCCCCTCTTAGTCTCCTCTTTTCCAAGCTGAAAAGTCCTAGCCTCTTTAATCTCTCCTCATATGGGACCCGTTCCATATTTGCATTACCTTTTACCTCAATATCAGTTTTTTACCCATATTTATGAACATGCAAACACACATATATAATAAATTGTGATTATTAGAACAGCATTAAGGATATATACAAACTTTCAAAACAAAATGCTAGGTTTCCAGTTATTTTCTTTGTGGATGCAGAATAGAGATAATTATTGTTCTGCTAAAATGGATTTTACCACCTTGAGCTGTTTTGAACTGTGGGTATATTGTCAATTTTTAATACTTTTTATGAAAAGAAATATACAATAAAACTCCAAAGGGGGATGAAAATTGTCTTATGAACATAGTTTAATTTGTTGGTGTTGTGCACTGCATACTTTTGTCTGTCTCCATTTTAGGGCTGTAAAGATTAATGTGATATTGAGGAAAACAAAACCAAGAGACATCATCAAGGCTGTTTTAAAATCATCGAAATAGTGCTTTTACTTAAAATTTCCTTCTAAATCAAAACACTGCTACTATTAATAGGCTTAAAGTGCCCAGTGTAATTAACACAAATCCTGGCCCTTCTTCCCTCGTTAACTGGTCATCTTGAGAACTGAAATATTTGTTTTCCATCATAATTGAAGAACAAGATCCAAAGTCATGCTGGTTGGCCAGTGAGGGAGGATTAAGCCTTATGTGACTCATCTGAACGCTGAAAGGAATGTTACCTCAGAGTGAACAAGAGAGTTAAACACTTAGCTGAAAAACATATTTTGGATAATGTATAGCTTTCCTAGAGAATGCTCTTCCAAGCCATGTTCCCTATGGAGACTTAAGATCTCTTTACACATGAAAACATCCATGTAAGTAACTTATTGCATTTTTAAATAAGTTTATGGGATAATGGCCTAAAACCTGTTGGATTGATATGAGCAGCAAGTAAAGCCAGTGCCTTGCTGGGTCCTTCAAGTTGCTGGAGTCTGCTCAAGACACAATGTGCATAAAATAAATATAAATAAATTTGTTTCAATGAACCTGTACATTTATGAATTTGTGCTCTAGTTTTCCTTGGCTTTGTTTTTGTTTTGTTCCCCTGCTCCCTTCCAGGTCTGACATAAGCTATTGAGTTTGAATTAGTAAACATGAATGAAGCTTGCTGCATATTCATGCTTGTCTATTTTCATAGTGATTGTTTGTTTATGGACTGTAGTATAGACTGAGCATTCATATACATTCATTAATTTATTCTCATTACATCTCAGTGACATAGAGAAGCATAATTATTCAAGTTATACAAATGAGGAACTGAGGCAGAAAGATTAAGGGCCTGATCTAAAACCCTTTTGACATCAATAGAGAATGACTCCTAATGACTTAAATGGGCTTTGGAGCAGGTTATACAAGGAAATCTATGGCGAAGCTAGGAAATTGTAGTTCTGTTTCTGAGTTCTCATCCAGTGCTTTAACCAGAAGACTATCTTACAATAGGATGGTGACTGCTGGGTGGGGTAGGGAAATGGGTTTTCCCTGCCTTTTTCCATGGAGGAAGCAGCACAAGCACGGGAGCTGTGGAAAGGGGTAAACTTGAAACATTTTCACTAATTTTAAAATCCACATAAAAGTGTAGAATGAATATTTCCAGTTTCATGGTATATCTTCTTCTTGAGCCACCAACTACCATTTTTTCTGATTGATTTATGTCTCTATTATGTTGAATACTAGATAAATGTCTTTTTTTTTTTTTTTTAGAGTAAAAAATCTGAACTTCAGGCTAGATACCTCAGAAACTTCTGAAACACCAGGGAAGTCATTCTACTGGGTTATTATAGCAAGTAGTGTTACAGTAACTATTATAGCTGCTTAGCGCAATGGTATACCAAACTTCTAAAAGGATAGCTACACTGCAGGTGGGATCACCTCCCAGCCTGAGTAAACAGACTTGTGCTTGTGGGGCTCAAGCTAGCTCACTGAAAATAGCAGTGTGGATACTGTGGCTTGGGCTGTAACTAAAGCTCTCAAAAGCGCACCCGATCCCCTAGGATAGCACTGCTATTTTTAGTGCACTAGTTTGAGCTCTGCTAGCATGAGTCTGTCTGTCTGGGCTGACTGTTCAATGGAGTTAAGGCTCCTCTGGCCTAGCACCTGAGGTGCCTTCTCTATTCCAGTCTTCTGTTGAAAGCAAATAGGAGTTTAAAGGTTTCTAAGCCAGGATGGGGTGTCTCATTAGGGCCCCTCTGCACCGGAGCCCTGCCCAGTCTCCACTACTTCCTCACAAGTTCCACACAGACCTGAACCATTAACACTGCTCCACACGTGATTCCCACCTCGTTTGGCAGCCAGCTCTGGTGGTTCCCCCTGCATTCAGCTTCCTTGCTGATCCTGTCTTGCCATGCCACTGCTGCTTCCCCAAAAGGCAGGTTACTTCCTGGATCAGGATCTCGCCACAGATTTTCTGCCTCCTTCCCCAACTTTGTCAGGAGAAGAGGATGTGCCTGCAAGTCCAACCCTGAAGGTCACAGATCACTGGGAAGGTGTTTGATGGCAATGGTAGTTTCCTGATTAGCAGATTCACATGATATTTTGTAAATTTAACCTTGGAGGAAATGTGAAGAATAGAACCTAAGTAAATGAACTGTCCTGTGTGTAATTTACGGTTAAAGGTTTATGCATACCTGTGATGGGGGTAGTCTGTCCTCTTAAGGGCAGTGGGCCTAGGGACCAGCCCATCACTATCCTGTAGTGTGTCCCTTTAAGAGTTTGGAAGTTCTGATATATGCATTGGTAGAGAGGAAGCAACTTTTGGAATAAGCAGTGTATGAGAGGAAACACATTACTGTTCCTTTAAGGGACTAGGAACCTTGAAGAGTGGCAAGGAAGGGCTTCCCTCTCTCCCAGTTAGTGGGGATGAGCTTTGGAAAGGGGACCAGCAGGCTGGTTGCTTCCTTCTCCATAGGAGAAGAGACACTAGCAGAAGACGACCTACCTGCTGATCCTTCTTAGCTCAAGGTTGAAAGGACTAATTAGGGAAGAGGGCCAAGCTGGAGATAAAGCTGACTGAGGCACTTCAGCTGACCTAAATTACAACCAATTCCAGAAGGAGGGCTGGGGCTCTTTCTCCTTAAGACAGTTTAGTCCTGGTATAGGAGTAGGGTTAGGGCCTCATGTACGAGAGGAAAGGAACCTTACCTGGACTCTTATGTGGACCCACAGTAGGCATGACCTCTAGAGACTAAAGAAGTGTTTTCCACTCTGTAAACAGAGTCAGTAAACCAAACCCCACAAAAAGGGTATTTTGTCTGAAGTAATTTGCTTGGGTAATTGATTGAAAGAATCCAAGCAGGTGCTGAGGGCAATGCGGAGAGGGGTGTGCTTGAGGGCAGTGCCCCATTACAATATCACTGCCTCCTATTGGCTGAAATGTCACAATTGTTCAATAATGATAAGTGCTAAGTATTTACATAACACTTATCCCCTGAGATCTCAAAGTGCTTTTCAAAGTAGGATCAGTATTATTATGGGCTTGTCTACATTACCGGCTGGTTCAATGGGCAGCGATCAATCCAGTGGGAGTCGACTAGACGTGATAAATCGACCGCCAAGCACTCTCCCATCGACTCTGGTACTCCACCAGGGCGAGAGGCGCAGGCGGAGTCGATGGGGGAGCGTCAGCCATCGATTTACCACAGTGAAGACACCGCGGTAAGTAGATCTAAGTATGTCAACTTTACCTACGTTATTCACGTAGCTGAAGTTGCGTAACTTAGATCGATCTTCCCCCTCCCCCACAGTGTAGACCAGGCCTATGTTGATTCAGAAACACATTATGGTCTGGTCTAAACTACAGAGTTAGGTCAATGCAAGACAGCTTATGTCAACCTAACTATGTAAGTGTCTACACTAAAATTTTACTCCTTGTGGCATAACTGCCCCGTTATGCTGACTTAATAACTCTACCTTCATGAGAAGCATAGAGTCAATGTTGATATAGATAGGTCAACGCAGTGTCAGTGTAGACACTGTGTTGCTTACATCAACTATTACTGGCTTTCAGAAGCTACCCCACAATGCGCCACATTGACTATCTAATGAGGATGTGCACCACTGACACAAGGAGCAAAGTGTGGAAAGGCACAAGCAATGTAATTAGTGTGGCAGCTGTATGCCAATGTAAGTTAGGTCAACTTAATTTTGTAATGTAGGCATGACCTAAGTTATTTGCCCAAGGTCACATGACAAACCAAAGTAGAGTCTCTGTCTGGTATCTTATCATATAATCATAGTGCTTCCCTGTTTAAGTAAGTGGAATAATATCAACTTATTATGCTGAATATCACAATTTGCTCAATCTTGCATTGGAAGTACTTTAACTGACAAGTCTATGGTCTATCTGACCACAAAGTATCCTCTAGTCAATGATTGTAAAGCCTGTAGCCACATAACTGTTACATTTGTTAGTCTCCTTTTAAGTCTGGTTTTCAAGGTCTGTAGTACTCCAACGCATTAAGCAAAAAAAAGTTCTAATTTTTGAGAGTAGCAAAAAACAAAGAGGACAGGTCATTGATATAGCGTGATCTGGATTGCTTCACACAAACAAGCCATATGCATTTCAAAACAGCCAAACGTACATACATACATATGTACAAAGGTCAGACATCTAGAAACAAAGAATACAGGCCATACTTACAGAATGAGGGACTCTATCCTGCAAAGCAATGACTCTGAAAAAGAATCAGAAGTCATAGTAGATAATCAATCGAACACGAGCTCCCCGTGCAATACTGTAGCCGAAAGGGCAAATGTGATCTTTGGGTGCATAAACAGGGGACTACTCAGTAGGAGTAGTATATTACTTCTGTATTTTGGTGTAAATTCTACTGGAATGCTGTGTCCTGTTCTGATGGTCACGCTTCAAAAAGGATGTTGAAAAATTGAGAGAGAGTTTGGAGAAAAGCCATGAGTATGATTAAAGGTTTGGAAAACATGCCAAGGAGCTAAATCAATTCAGTTTAACAAAGAGAAAGTTAAAGGGTGATTTGATCACAGTCTATTAGTCCCTACATGGGGAACAAAACTTTGATAATAGAAGGCTTTTAAATTTAGCATATAAAGGTATACAAAGATCCACTGGATAGAAGTTGAATAGACAGATTCAGACTGGAAATAAGGCAGATTGAAAGATTATCAGTGGAGAAATCTACCAGAACCCTTGATAAATTGTTCAAATGGTTAACTACCCTTACTGTACCCCGCCTCCACTCCCTCTCACCCCTGCATCAGAATTGAATGTTTTTCTAAAAGATATGCTGTAGTTCAACCACAGCTATTAGATTTGAAGGAATTAATTTGTGACAATCTTATAGTCTGTATTATGCAAGAGATTCAGACAATGATCCCTTCTGGACTTAAAATCTGAGTAAGGATGAAAGAAGCAAACCCTAACAAATCAGACTCTTTTGCAAGTGTTGGAATTAAAACATTTTTTACACTAAGCCCTTGAATTTTCCAACATACAGTGTTATATATCTTGGCTTAGGGTTCTCCAACCTAAATTTCTTTTAATGCACTGGTCCTGGACAAAAGTGTGCTCTGAAATCATTCTAAATGTTTCCCTTTAAACTAAAACTTTGTTCCTCCTGAGCTTTAAAATGTATTACATGTGTTTGCAATAGTGCTCAGTGAGATTCTGAAACAAAGTTGGATGACTGATCTGCTTGTTTGCATGATATTATCGAAACCAAAAGATTTAAATATACCTGTATGTCCAGTGAATTCACTGGGACTATTCATGGTAGTAAGCATTACGCTTCTTAGTAAATGTTGAGAAGATGGAGTCCTAAGCAGCAATTAAGCAGCTATAGACTGTCAATTGAAAATGTCACAAACAGACTAAGTAAACTTGGCAACTGAGAATTCACAGATTAGTGTTAAATAAATGTATGGGCAACAAACATCCTGTTATTAATTTCTACCCTCTTAAAAATGAAAAAGCATTCAATAGTAATGCAAAATGAAATAAGAATTCATAGCAATCATTTGAAGCTAGTCTTTAACCTCCCTGGTTCTGAGTCACATAATTATTATTATTGTGTTAAATGCAGTGCCCTTTGATACAAGAAGAATATTACTCACATTGTATAGAAAAAAGTAATTAGTTTTTTTAATTAATGTGGGAATTGAAAATGCATTAAGGGAAGCATTCATTTTTTTATTTCTTGAGCTACTCAACTAATTGTACCAAAAATAGCTTATTTTTTTAAAAAATCACATATTGTAATTTCCAGATTTAGCTCTTAGGGCTGTTATGAACTAAGCTTTTATGTATCAAACAAAAAAAAATGTATATCAAAGATTTAGTCAGCAAATTGAATACATTAAGTGTTTACTCCAGCTTCCCCTCATTCCAGCTAGTAACATTTGTTTTCCTGATAACAACAGCACACCTATTCTTGAAGGGGGCTAGATGGTATACTGGGTGACTACATCAGTAATTCATGTCTTTTCAGATGGCAAAACTTGTTTTTCCCCAAAGAAATGAGGGTCTCTTCTCATGTTCTGTAATAATTTTACATTAAACTACTCTGGAGCTACTCTTGACATACACAACTGTGAGAGCTGTTTGCAATGTCATTGTATCCATTTGGTCCCAGGATATGAGCGAGACAAGGTGGGTAAGGTAATATCTTTTATTGGACCACATTTTCATGGAAGGTTTCTCTTTTCCTTGAAAATTATTGTTTTGTTTTCGACAACTGAAAATTCAAAAACAAGATTTAAGACTGAAACAAAGACATTTGGGTTTTTTGCCCAACAAAACCTATTAATTTATTGCTTTGTTCATTTGTTTAAAATGAACAGGTAAGGGAAGTGTGCTTAGGGCTCCCCTTTCTGGTGGTTAGTCCCAAACTCCCTCTTGTGCCTTGGGGAGGAGAACCCTCTTGCAGCCTTTGGGGAGGCAGGAGTTCACTCAGAAATCACTCCAACACCTTCATCAGCAAACTATCAACCAATTTTATTCACAAACAAATAGCCTAAGTGACCCACCAACACTGGTGCCTTAGTGAATGACCACGACATCTCCTCTCTTTAGGGTCTGGCTAATTCTTGCAGGCAACATAGGATAGGCTCACTGTGGCCATGAAAAAAGGTGGGTCCCTCCCTGGATCTGTCACCCCTACGCTAAGCCTCTCAGCCTGCAGCAACAGCAGTGTGTACTCTGTCCTGCGGCCTGTGAAGTCCCTTCTCAAATGTCACCCCATGATTGGAGGAAAGCAGATGGCAGGAAGTAGGGGGTGGGATTTCCTGCCAGGTCCCTAACTAAACAGGGGTCTAGGAAAAAAGGGCTGGGGCCATTCACACTTCTGATATGTGGGAAGGGGACTCCATTTATCAGTGTAACCAACTCTTGCAATTTTATCATAAGTCTCAAGGTATTTGGTGTTTTATCTCAGCTTCAACTGAGACTGCATAGGAATTTTAGCTGTCATTTATATGGAGAAAAGATTAAAAATATGAGGCAAGTGCACCTTAAAGATTCAGAAACCAGAAGGCAAATAAAAAGCATGAAAGAAGTATTACTTTAAACCCATTTCAACATATTTTGGGGCCTCTTGATTTTTTAATGTGTGGGGTTGAAAATATTTAGAATGTTTAGAAAACAAAACCATAGGTTAGATATTAACAGCCACAAAATGGTTAAATAAATCAATAAAATGAAGAAAACTAGTTACCAAAAAACTCTTTACGTGTAATTGAATCAAAGAAAAATGACCTGTACCTGATTAACCATTAAAACATTCTTTTATATTAATCATCTATAGTAACTTAAACTATTGCCCCAAAAAAGTAGAAACTATTGCAAATAATTGCAAATGGCCTCCTACCACATTCATTCCAGTGATAAAGTAGGAAAAAAAGAACAGAAGACTAGAGGTTAATGAGATATTTAAAACAAGAAATAGGCATGCATGTTTCTCCCTACATTCTCCACATTATTTTATATCATAGTACATTGTGGATCATTGCTCTCGGTCTCTAATTTTAAGCTGGTTGTCTTAAATTACCCATATGACTTTACATGTTAAAATTGCTCTTGGCAAGACTGTCAACAGGGAAGAAAAAACAAATTGAATATCATTGATTAAACCTGAAAACAAGGGATTTTAGGTTGCTCTACACACTAATCATGTAAATGCAACTCAGCTGCTGGAGTATAAAGAAATGAGACTTGAAAATAAGGCCTTACTTCACTAGGTAAATGAATTTGGCATGTAGTGTAGATACATTATGACAAAGATTTTGGACTTAGATATTCAGCTTTGCATCAATGACAGCTAAATTCTATCCTCCATTCTTTTTAAACAAAACCAGCTTCACCCTCTTTAATCTTCAATTATAATGCTGTCCTCTCCCTCATCCTATAAAAGAGAAACGTAAAAGAAAAAGGTGGACTATATAATTAGAGAGTTTTGAGATTCATCTTTAAAATTCATTGGAAAAGTTAAGTGCTTAAAACTTTCACAACTAAGTTCTTTAGAACTGTAGCATTAATCTATACAGCAGCAACAGCCTTTCCATGATCAAGGGTAGAAAAATGTGGGATGCCAACAAAAATCTACATAAAGTATGCAAATGGTACAAAATTCAGGGGTCCTTATTCAGGTGAACTTCCACTAAAATCATCAAGAGAGTCAAGACTGAGTACAGATTAAGAGTTCAGTGAAAAAATATAAGATGCAACAGAGTGTGCTATCTGATTTGTGTGAAAAGTGCAGCAGGCATACTCATAAAAATCTAGGGAAAACGTGGGAAATGCTGCAAAGAGCCACAGGTGCCAGGCAACAAAGCATGAGCTAAAAATATTACAAGTACAAACCTAGCACATACAGAGCTAGAGCTAGTCTGCAATAAGTCCCACACATCCACATCAGATTTAGCTTGTTGCCCACATGCACTACTAAAGCCTGATACCTGGAGGTTTTTTTGTCTTTTCAAGAAAAGCTTTAAGTGCACAGCTAAGAATGTCAACTTGGAGCTGACGCTAATACTGCTAGAGTTAGTTTTTGGGACATGCAAATCCCAAATACATGCCTCCCCATTCCTTATCCAATACACATTGTGGCTAACATCAGCTTTTATTTTAGTGTCCGTTCCCTTTCCATTCTGGAGCTAGTCATGCAAGTGTAACCCAATCACTAGTGTTGAGGATTTGCAACACTGATTCTTCATTAAAGTCATGGGTTATACATGGTTTCCATCCTCTTGTCCTTGCAGCAGAACATAGGTTGCTTTCAGAACCTAAGAAGCATATGGCTGTGGGTCCAACAATTTTGGTGAGTCTCCCAGACTAATTTTCTACTGAGAGGGGAGGGAAGAAGTGTCACCTGGGCTCCTAGGTATAATGTTAGGGCCACTGCAAGCTTGCACCTGGCAGAAGGTCTGCTTCTTAGGCAACTCCTCTGCTTCAAACAAATGTCTCTCATACCAGGAGGACAGATTCATACCATGAGAGACAGGATGATTAGGGGACTAAGGGAGAAACTCCTAACTGATCCTGACTTTGACACTGACTTGGCTTAAGCTTCTCCATATGTAAATATGTCATAATAATCAAAAGTGCTGGGAGGATGAGTTAGTTAATATTTGTCAACTGCCAAGGGCTTGATTGTAACTTTTACAATCTGCAGTGAGTAAGGAGTGGCACGTAGCTTCATTGCTCAGGAGTGGAGCAAAGAATGACTTGTGACTCAGGGTATGTCTACACTACAAATTAGGTCGATTTTATAGAAGTCGATTTTTAGAAATTGATTTTATACAGTCGATTGCATATGTCCACACTAAGCTTAATAAGTCTTCAGAGTGCGTCCTCACTACCGAGACTAGCATCGACTTACGGAGCGGTGCACTCTGGGTAGCTATCCCACAGTTCTTGCAGTCTCTGCCAGTGCCTGATAGGGCAAAAACATTGTCGCGGGTGGTTTTGGGTACATGTGGTCAGTCGCCCCTCCCTCCTTGAAAGCAACAACAGACAATCATTTTGCGCCAGACACCGGGGAGGTTAGAAGAGCACAGCAAGGCACGCTGCGCATCAGAGAGGCTTTGAAAATCAGTTTCATGACTGGCCAGGCTTCTGTGTGACAGTTGTGTGTGTTCCTCCTTGATGCAAACCCGCCCCCTTTGTTGATTTTAATTCCCTGTAAGCCAACCACCCTCCCCCCTTCAAAATAAAGTAACTATTGTTTTGAAACCATGCATTCTTTCTTTATTAATTAAAAAAAAAAACGAGATAACAGACAAGGTACCCGGGTGGGGTGGGGGAGGAGGGAAGGACAAGGCCACATTGCTTATTGAAGCCACACTAAAAATCAAACTCTTTGAATGACAGCCTTCTGTTTCTTGGGCCATCGTCTGGAGTGGAGTGGCTGGGTGCATTCTTGGGCGTCTGGGTGAGGATGCTATGGAACACGGGGAGGAGGGTAGGCAGTTATACAGTGGATGCAGCAGGGGTCTGTGCTCTCGTTGGCTTTCCTGCAGCTCCAACAGATGCTTCATCATGTCCGTTTGCTTCCCCAACAGACGCTTCATCATGTCCGTTTGCTCCCCCGTTAGCCTCAGCATCACATCCTGCCTACATTCTTCACGCTCACTTAATTCTTTCCTGGCCTCTGCCACTGAATTAAGTTGTGCCCTATCAGCACGGAAGGACTGCATGAGCTCGGAAAATGTCATCACAAGTGCAGTTTTTTCACCTTCTAATCTGCGATAACCTCAGGGGCAGAGAGGATCGGGGGAGCATAGAAACATTCTACGGTCTACGATTCTGGGAGGACTGCATGGTCACCTGTGCTGCTGAGTTTGCCAGACTGACCAAACAGAAAATGAAATTCAAAAGTTCCCGGGGCTTTTCCTGTGTACCTGACTAGTGCATCGGAGTTCAAAGTGCTGTCCAGAGCGGTCACAATAGAGCACTCTGGGATAGCTCCTGGAGGCCAATACCATCGATTTGCATCCACACTACCCCAAATTCGTCCAACCAAAGTCGATTTTAGCGCTACTCGCCTCGTCGAAGAGGAGTACAGAAGTCGATTTTAAGAGCCCTTTAGATTGACGGAACGGGGTTGGTTGTGTGGACACATTCATTTTTAAATCGACCTAACGCGGCTAAATTTGACCTAACCCCGTAGTGTAGACCAGGCCTCAGAGTTACATTGCCTCCTCTGCTCCCCAGGTGCTCTGGAGAGGGAGTAAATTACTTCAGCCCTTTTTGAGGAGCAATTAGATCCTTCTGGCACCCAGCCAGCTACTCTGGCTAGTGAGAAAGCGAAGGTCTCCTCCCTGCACATTTGCTCAGATGGGAAGTTAAGCTGAGTTGCTCCTGCTGCCTCTCCCTGAAACCAGTGATAATCCGGGCAAATCAAAATAGGAAATTAAGGAGGGCCTTATCCCTACTTACTCCCTACTTACTCCCCTGTGCAAGGGCTGAGAGACAATCAAGTCCTAAGTGAGAGGTGCTATAATAATAGATAGATGGGAGGGCTAGAGAAAGAAAGAAAATGGTTGGAACAAGGACAACTAGTAATATACTATTAGGTAAATAGTGTACTAGTTAATTACATTATTTCATAAATGATGTGCTGCATTACTCTAAATAATAGAACAATTAGATAGTTCACTGGACAAACAATTTTATCCAGTATTAATTTTCTGAAAGATCAATCTTGTGTGTTTAATTTCATGTCTGTATTACTGAAAATGAACCACATGCATCTCTCCCTTTCATTTCAACTGCAGCATTCATGAGTTATTTTATATACCTGTGGTATACACTCCTATATTAGCTTCTTATACTATATTTAAATATTTGATGAAAAGGGTTTTATTTCTCTTTTTTAAAGAGTTTGCTTGGCAAGCAACTTTTTCAAGTACTGAAGCCTCTAAACCAGTTCCTGAGTGCTACATTTAATGAGAGTTTTTAGCTTCATATTATTTTACAGCATGTTCATTTTCCAGTTCACCTAGTACAAAGGTGACTTGATTTTTCTAAAACATGATGTTGCCTATTAGAAATGAAAAAAATATAGTTTAGTTTTACCTGTATTGTATCAATTTATATCTACATACAGTTTATTAACTACCACTGCCTGCAAAATACTTGTTAATTTGTTTGGTGTTTTTTGAAAATCTGGCCCCAAATGTGGGTACTGAACTCATTTGCAAATCTCAGCCTTAGTGCCTAAGCAAGCAGATATGACACTCAGTATACACAGGGAAACAGAGTCACGTTTTCCATTACTTTGCAGAGTAAAGCTCCATTATGGAGCAGAAATACCTGCTCCAGGACTTTGGTTTATACTATGATTTTCCTGGGAAAACCATTTCCTTCACATGAAATATGTTCAGAAATTGTTTGATTTCTCACATTCACTGGGTAGAAAACAGGTAATCTGAAAAACTGTAAACATTAGACAAAATAAAATTAAAAAGGCTAATCCTTCTGAATTAGTGATTTATCTAATAACTGAATATTGTTCTATGTATATCTGAAAATACGTGCTTGTGTTCCAGGTGCGGCAATACACACCAGACGGGTATGAATTTTAATGTGCACCAACATGTTGAACACTAACTGGCCTATGTAAACCCTGCTGGCACACACTAACATTTCCCTAGTGCACACTAATGTTGTACTGTTGAAATAGTGAAACAACTGACATAGCACAGTTGAAACAATACTACATTAGTGCATACAGGGGACTTTTAGAATATCAAGCAGCCAATGATGGTAACTGAAGCAAATAAGCATTCCAACAAACTGCTAGAGCTTTGAGTCCACCCATCTTTTCCTTATTATGCTCATGTTCCCATGCTTCAGTTTTACACCTCATGCCCCCAGCGGTCCTGATTGGACTGCCTTTAATTCTGTTTAAGATTTGTGGATAGCTAGATAAGTAGCACAAATGGCATTTACATGTTCCCATCCTTAGATTTAAAACAAAACAAAACAAACAAACAAAAACAAGAGCTTCACAATGCCTAAGGTTGTGTTAAAACTGTTTGTCTGACAGTTATGTAATATTAAGTATGACAGCAGTCAGTGATCTTCCAGAAACCAAAATCAGCAGAATGTTCTATATCCTCAGAACTTATGTATGTAACTTACCCCTTATTATAGATTGCTACAAGGGTTACCGTTAAAGAGTGGGTATCATCAGAGTATGCAAACATGATAAACAGAGCTATCAAAGAACATGAAACAAGCAGTATCTCACAGTCCACTTTTAACAATGAACATTGTACACATCTGTCATCTATGAAACAGCTTACAACTAAAAAAGCATAGGAAGACTCTGCTACCATAAGGCCTACTTCATTTAACATTGCCATAAAGAGATCTCTCTTGTTGCTCCAACAGCACTATACTACTACAGTCTCTATCACCACAGATATAACCAACAATTCTTTACTTAGTCTTGTGTTCTGTATTACTCTGACAAATAAATCCAACCTCTTGAATATTCTATATATCCAGTTGGAAATGTCATTTTAAATCACAGCTAAATGGATGGGGTAGAGAAATAACCCTATACACAATAATATCATGCCTAGAGCTTACATGCCCAATGAACCCCATACAAGTATGGATTTGAGCTCTGATTTTCATTTTCTTCATCTCTATTGATTCTGCATGCTTTTCTTGCCTGTATACTTGTCATAATTTGAGAGAAAACTAAAGGCACTTTGCTAAACATTTTCCTTTTAGCTCTCAAACCTTTCAAGTAAAATTACGTCACCATGAAACGGTCATTTGTCTATCATTACAGCACAGATGTATCCCTACCATGGCAACACTCATAGAGAAGGGTTTGCACCTAAGTTTCTGAGTTTAACTCCTCCCTTCTTCCAAACCTACTATCACCTTGGACACCTGCAACAATCATTTCAGATGTGTTCTATACCCTCTAGAAAGTGTCCAATATGTCATCAAAGGAGCTATGACTTCCTTTGTTCTTGGTTCATCTTACACATCCTCATTGTGTCATCCACAGACTTGGCACCATAACTGGCTAGCCCTCTACAGCATATTTTCAAGGGACAACAAACCAATACTAGGAGTTTAAAAGTGGTTTTGTCTTTATTATTGGCACACTTGACAGGGAAAAATAAATTATATTTTAAAGGACCAAAAATATTTGGAAACTGTGACAGTGGCTTAGTTTTTAAAATCTAAGTTAGGAAATGGATAAGGTAAGTTTTTTAAAGCATGAACTCACATTTACTTTCAGAAACAGAATGATTGTAGTTGACTACAGTAATAGGTACAGTGGGCAAATGTAATATACATTGACAAGCTAATCTACTATTGTGTCATGGCCTCTTCATAGAATATTCTACCAAGATGCTGTTCCTTCAGCAGCTAATAGAGGTTTAAGGGGTAGACTAGTCCCAGAAATTGAATGATTATATTTAATAACAATGTATATATGTTCTGAACACCATTTTTCTCCATATTACCTGTATTTATTCCCATATAGTGTACCACCTTTGTTTATTCTTTTCTCTATTGCTCTAGTGCTACTTTTGCTGGGCTGAAACACAACAGTCTAAAGTCCATTATCCTTCACTGCCACAACTTTACAGTATTTTTTCTAGCCATCAAATACATAACTAAGATTCTGCAGTAAGGAAAAAATATCTATTTTACTTATTTTGACTTGTTTGCCTTCTAAAGGTATCATCATTTTCCCCTTAAAGCATATACTACTGTACAGAACAGCCCCGAAACCAGAAAATAGAAAAGAAACTCAACTTGCATAGAATTGAAACAGCTTTAAAAACAATTCTGAAAATTAAAAACATTTGAAGTTTTTTTTCTCTGCAGCTACACTACATAAGTTAGTGTAATGAAACATTTCAGCATTAAAAAAGAGTGTCTGCAAGCAGAGAGATTCTCAATGACAGGCAAACTTATTTTATTAAAAAGAATAGGAAACCAGTTGTGTAGTTTTGTGTAATAATGAAATGTACCTGTAAGACAATTACCTAAGTCTTTTACTGTTATTCATTATCTCTAAATACTGTACGTATAAAGAAATTAACTGTTGCTAGTAGATACCATTTCACCATGAAAAATAGTTCATAACTAAGGGATACACACACAAATTTTTACCAGAAAATGAAACTTGAATATACGGATGTATCATATATTCAACTGTCTTGGACAAAAAAGGACATTCTTAATGTCTGTCATAATGATGGCCAGCATAGCAAAAGGTGCATTGTCGTTGCAACACTGTCAATTGGCCATTTACATTACAAGCCATTTTCAGCCAAAGTAATTCAGAGCAAAAATTTAACATGTTAATTCAACAGTATATATTTTACTACCAATGATTCTAATTGACCTTTTTTAACTATAAGCACAGAATACAAAATACACTTTCAACTTTTTCAAGCTTTTCTGGCATTCTTCTCAAAATGGCTTTGTTCAAGTGAGTGTTATCAAATTTTTAAAGTGAAAATTTTACATCTATCCATTTTCTTTGGTGTTCACCAAATCCAATATACAAATGGATTTCATCAAATTTCACAAAGTAAGACCAGAGTCACTTACAAAAAATTATACATCTGCTTAACTTTACTCATCTGACTTCAAAGGGATTACTTGTGAATAAACTTAAGCATGTGCATAAATTCTTGCTGGATCAGTGTCTAAACCATTTTTTGGTATCATATACCTCTCTGTACTCACCAAGTCATGTTTGTTGACTTTCTTGGGTCTCCAAGATTTTTTTTCTGGCCCAGGAGGTACAGTGCTTGAAAATCTGCCCATCCTATTGGAAGACTCCACAGAGGAGACTGAAAGGAATCAAACACAGAATACCAGCAGATGGAGTGAAGCCCATTATGATGCTTTTATTCTTAGTAAAATAATGGGGAAAGTATTAAGAAAAATTTCTGAACATTTACAAGATAGCAGAAACATAAGTAATAATAGCAAGCGTTAGTAAAGGATTGAACTTTTTTTTTTTACAGCGTTACAAAATTAGTGGTTGAAGTGACCACCATAGATGGAATATATTTCAATTTTAGTAACACATTTGCTACTGTGATCCATGGCATCTTACTTGGAAATGTAATCCAAATTGGATTGGAACACAGTCATGTGGATTGAACACTTGCTGCAAAACTACAAAAAAGACTAATGATATATGGCAATGCACCAACTTGGAGGTAGATATTCAGTGGGGGACCACAAAGTCCAGCGTTAGGTCTGATTCTATTTAGCAATCTACATTAATGCTTTGGAAGCAGTACATATTATATAAATAAAATTAACAGACTATACTAAATCTGGGAGAGTTGCAAATGCTAGTGAGGATGGAGAAATAAAACAATGAAATACAGAGGCAGAAAATAGCAAAATGAAATTCCAAGCTAATGCATGTGGGGAACAATAATTGGAAAAGCAGGTATTGAATAGCACTAAGAAACATATAAAGCACTGAAAGAATAATGTAAATTGTGAGTTCTTCAGGGCATAGACTATGTCTAGCAATTAGCTGACACTGCCATAATCCAAATAATAGCAAATGATACATGAGATTGCAATATAATATAGCAGCAACAACTTCTGAGGTGACCACACCTGGAATATTGCCTTCATTTCTGGGCAGCCCATTACTAGAGAGCTACTGATAAATTGACTTCAGAGAAAAGGGGGGGGGAGATCAGTGGGGTGCAGAGAATCAAGAACTAACTTGTAAAGATAGATTAAAAGAGCTCTGGAGGAGGGGCTCTTGGGTTCTGGTGGAGTGCCAGAAGTACATGGGTTTGGCTGGGGCTGGGTAGCTCCAGCAGGTGGGGACAATTTGTGAGAGTCACAGAGGCACAAGGGTGGAGGAAGTAGGAATGTGTGGGTTCTTATAAGGCAGAGATGGAAAGGAAGTTTTGGGTAGAATTGGTTATAAAAAACAAAATCAGATTCCAGACTTTTCATTTACATTTTGCCAAAACACAGATTCAAATTCTCAATGAAAATTGTTCATAAAGATGACATCCTGTTTTCCAACCTACTCTAATTAGGTTCCTGGGGAAGCCAGAGTTCCAACTACTAGAAAGTCTCAGTAGAATTGGGGAGAGGTCTGGGAAGCTAATTTAAAATGGAATTGGTGAAGTCCTCAAGTAGATAAGGGCCTCTTAACCCTGACAAGCCTGTGAGACAACCTCTCCCACTCACTCACTTTTCTTAAGTAGCATCCATTTCCAAACAGCACCAGCTAAAGCTAGGGTGTGAAGGCTGCCTAAGGGAGTTGATTGAGCACAGAAGAGAATCTCTACATAGAAGAGAGGGAGGTGACAGGACCAGATAGAGGGGGCCCTGGAGCACTGCTGCAAAGTTAGTCTGGGAAAGACTAGTACTTCCCTACCTTCTTCAGATGACAAATGTCCTATGGCTCACCAAGTATTCCTTGAGTCTCAATCCTGTTCTCTGCCCTTGAATGAAGTTTGGCTTGATTAGGTTGACAGCTACCTCAGCATCCTCATAGAAAATGAAAATGCCTTTGATTGCCACTCTCTATCAGGAGCTTATTGTCATCCTGCTATCAGCATTATCAGTGTTGCCAAATCTTACAATTTTGCTGTAAGTCTTGAAATACATGGTGTTTTTCTTAAAACCCCAGCTCCTGATGTCATATGACTACATGGGAATCTCAGCTTTCATTTACACAAATATGTTTCTAGCTCTCATGTTATGGAGAAAAGTTGGCAATAAATTAAAATAACCTAAAATTTATGTATTTTTAAATCCCATGATTCTTAAACCTATTGTGATTTTCGAGGCCTGACTCATGAGTTTTAAACACTCAATGTTAGCAATACTGGTTCCTGCACAGATTGACAACCTCTGCTTTGGGCAAAATGCAATAATATATAGTGCATAAGCACACAGTAGTAGGCCAAGTAACCCAGCAGTGCTCTTGTATTCAGTGAATGATTTTGTAATCCATAAATTACAAGGTTCTTCACACTATGTAACTCAATGACATTCTTCAATGAGAATGGAGTTACCTCACAAGCAAGTGCCAACTCAATGACAAAGAATATCCCAGCAACTACGTGATTCTTTATTACAAATGCAACACATAACTGCTCTTTTGGTATCTGGTGTGTCAAACTGCAAATATTTTTGGTGGGAATGGCATATTTAAAAGTCAGTTAGAGGACTGGCTTGTCCATATGGCTCACAGAACTCAAGAGTTTTTCTGCTAGGAATATGTACTACTGCAGCTATTCCAGTTCCTGGCCATCAACAGCTGAAATCAGAGCTAATCCTTTGTATAGGCAAGGCCTACTATGTGGAAAAAGGGCATTCATGCCTAAACACATCCTTCCCTTTAAATCCATGGCTGAGCAACTTCATTGAGTGATAACTGATTAAACTGGTTATAAGCAAATATTCTGTGATTGCATGCATATTTTTGCTTCTAACAATTTTGGTGGTTACCACATGTATATTTTGTAGACTCTAAGATACATACCTATGCGTCATATATGCTGCCTCAAATTCCTCCTTCTTGGGCTCCCCCCTAAAAATACATGGATGGGGGTGGTTCAATTAACATCCCCTTCTTAGAATCCAGCATATTAACAAAATCTACCAGTTAATCATCAACCTCAGGCTCTGCAGTTCATTCCCCAACCAGCTCTTCCCTAAATCCTGTCCCAGCTGTCTGGCAGCTAGCTCCCAGCAAGCTGCCCTTCAGGTAGGTGCCACAAACCACTCACCAAGCTCTTAACCCAACCCTGGAATCCAGCTCTCTGTCTGCTTAGGCTCCATCTTATAGAAGGTACTGCCTCCCACACTGCTGACATGTGATCCAAAGGCCTGGTCCACACTAACCCCCCACTTCAAACTAAGATATGCAACTTTAGCTGAAGTCCAAGTACGTTAGTTCGAACTTACCGCGGGTCCAGACACAGCAGGCAGGCTCCCCTGTCGACTCTGCGTACTCCTCTCACGGAGCAGGAGTACCGGCATCGATGGCGAGCACTTCTGGGATCGATCCGGGATCGATTTATCGCGTCTAGACAAGACGCAATAAATCGAACCCAGAAGATCGATTGCTTACTGCTGGACCCGGAGGTAAGTATAGATGTACCCATAGTCACCTGACTCAGCCATAAGCCAGATCCTTGAAAGGGGGCTTAGGGACCCTTGCCCTTGTAAAATACTACTAAGATATTATCAATAGTTTCAGTATGTTCCATACATGTGTGGTAAAGGTTTAATGTTTGTTAATCAAATATGACATTTACATAATTTGTAAAATTTTTAGTCAGACACGTGATTTTTTATTTTTTATTTTTTAGGGTAAAGGAATATTTTTCTCTGCTGGGAGCAAGAAGTCTTTCAGATCCCTTTGGTTTACTCTGTGAACTTCTGAGGTCTTTACTTTTGCAGAGGCTAGCCTAGTTCTTTTCTTACTCTAGTACCTCTGTCTTCCAAGACTGAGACCTAGAAATGCAATCTGGGCTCTAAATAATAAGATGGGTTATTTTGCCTAGTGCATCATTAGCAGTAATAAAGTAAATATTCTTGTGATTGAAACTTAATTAACTATTCTGTGGATGTTGCATGAGCTCATTCTTCCAGAGCTGTGTTGGCTCTGCAGTGTTAACAGGTGTAAAAAAAGTAATGAAAGCCTTTTTTGCAAATATTAAGCAAATATAAGTAAGCAAATATTATTCTGAACATGTGCAGGTATAGTGAATTAGCGGGTACTATTATTACACTTTTTTATCTTTATCATATTTTGAAGTTCAAACTATGACTAGTATTGGGCCTTCAAAATGACACTGGAAATTTTGCAATAAGAGATTGGTTTTGCAAGTGTCCCCATCCATCCTTTCTTTTGGTCAGGTAGAAAATACCACTTGCAAAGCCTTCCTTATAATATTGGGACATTTCTACACTTCTGTTTCTGGTATCAACTGGAAACCACAAAAAATAATTGTTTCATAATAAGCTATGGGAAAAAAATGTGTAGTGGGGGAGGGATGAGTGGTTTTTTTGTTCCAAACCCATTTGCTCATTCTTATTGAAAACTTTTTTTTTTTACTTGTCAAAATATGGATCCTGCACTCAGTAAAATCAATTATATTCTTTTTATTGACTTCAGTGGGATTTGGTGTAGGGCCTAAAATTACTGTTTTGGATTTCACCCCTTTCACCTCTTTGTCTGGTGTTGGATACTTTGAGAAGAAAACCTCAGAAATGTTTAAGTTTTTTATTTAGTCTGTGCTCAAAATAAAAATATGTTTATATAAATATGCCCTTTGACAATGCAATTAATGCTCACTTTATCCTCTCTCACTTCCTGATGCAAGAAAGCAGGTAAAAATATGTTTAAGTCTATCCCTCTTCAAGAAAGCAATTAAGCATGAGCTTATGGACCCTTCCTACTTAGGGATGCTTGCCTGGAGTGAGGCCTTATTTTACAAAACAGACCTGTGAAGGAAAGATCTTCAGAGCAGTGTTCGGGGAAGAAATCTTTACTCCTCTGTCTCCTTTCTTCCTTTTTCAATCTCTGTGTTTCACTTAGTGCTGGTATGTCCAGAAGGCCACCTTCTTACTCCTCCTTAGCACTTTCATATCTCTCAGAAAAATATGAGAGATCTCATTTATTAATAAGATAAATTCTGGGAACATTAAGCAAGATATCTTATTGGTGCTTCAAATCAGCAAAATTAGGGCCAATAATGAGAAATGGCAAGGTGAGAATGAAAAGTAAGATTAAAAGACAAATAAAGAAATATACAGCTTGTAAGAAATATAAGGGAGACTGGCAGAGTTAAGGACCCATCATGCTGTGCTGCTCAAACAAAACCTATGTGGTTTCACCGTTCAAAGTCATACCTTTGAAAGTCTTGGGAAAAGGATTTGAGAAGCTGCTAATAAGAGACAAAGATAACAAGTAGCACAGGGCAAAACTTTTTGGATGAATAGTTTATTTGACAAAAAAAAAATTGTCATTTTGGTCAACCAAAAACTATAAATTAATTTGACACAAATTTGCCATATAGTATGAGCCAAAACATTTTTTTAAGGTGAAGTTAGGTGCCATTCACAAAATGGCCAGAGGAGGAGGCAGTACCCTTACTTTGGAACTGGTATTTGACTCCAGGTCTCCAGCATCTCCTGCCGATGTAGCATGGCATGGACACTGCTTTAAGTCATAAGTTACTTATGTTGCTCAGGGGGGTCACTTTTTCACACCCCTGAGTGACATAATTTACGTCAACTTAAGCGGAGTGTAGACAGGTCCTCAGTCTCTCCTGTTGATGCTCCTTCACTTTGCTTATAATTATACATTGAAAATGGAAGGCTGGATCTTGGGCTTCCTCCTCCTACGTGACTGCCCACCAGGCTATGGAGTCATTCTCACTCACTTGCTGTGGAACAATGACTATGCAAGAATTGTATAGGAAGTGAAACAGCTTCAATAGGAAAGCTTGAGTGAGACCTAACCAACTGGTTAGCGGGGAACCCTATGAGGAGGGAAAAGCTGGGTTCAAATCCCAGGTCCAAAGTGGTAATTCTAACCTGTGTCTCCCACGTCTCAAGTGAGTGTCCTAACCACTGGGTTAAAGTTTATTCCAGGGAGAAAGGGGGGAACCCTTCCATATTGTGAATATAGCCTTTTAAAAATGCTCAGTGAAAATTTTGGGGTCAAACAAAATGTTTTGTTCAACCTGAAATTGACTTTTGAAAAATTTCTGATTGGGTTAGACTCTAACCAATTTTTCATTATTTTTCAGAAATGTCATCACACCAAACAATAAGTTATTCACCCACATCTACTAACAATACATAAGGATTAAATATGAGTGAAACAAAGAGAAAAAAACTAGATATAATGAGAAAGTGTGAGAAAAAGAGCTATGAGAGAAAATGAGAAACATGAAAAGCGAGATCTCATTTATCTCTCGTCTGTTCCTCCTTTATCAAACAAGCAATGAAACAGAAATAAATGTGCCCTTATTAGATCCTTTTTAAACATCATTTTGAAACATGGTTTGGCATTTTTTAGAGTTGAACATGTGAGAATAGTAAGAAGAGTTGGTGACAGGAATACTATGCTAATCCGAAGAGATTTGTGAACTGCAAACATTATCTGTCAGTGGAATGAATAAGGAAAAGCATCCACATTTTAGAATGAAAATACACATTTAAAAAATTCTATGTATGTCATGTTGTTGTAGCCGTGTTGGTCCCAGGATACCAGAGAGGCAAGATGGGTGAGGTAACATCTTTTTTTGGCCCAACTTCTGCTGTGAGAGAGACAAACTTTCACAGAGCTCTTCTTCAGGTTTGGGAAATGTTCTCAGAGTGTCACAGCTAAATACAAGGTGGAACAGATTGTTTCACGTAAGTAGTTAACACACACTTCAAGGGAAAAAGAACAGGAGTACTTGTGGCACCTTAGAGTCTAACAAATCTATCAGAGCATAAGCTTACGTGAACTACAGCCCATTTCTTCGGATGCATATAATCAAGTGAAAAGAAGAACAGGAGTACTTGTGGCACCTTAGAGACTAACAAATTTGTTAGTCTCTAAGGTGCCACAAGTACTCCTGTTCTTCTTTTTACGGATACAGACTAACACGGCTGCTACTCTGAAATATAATCAAGTGATTATTCAAGGTGAAATGGCCAGTTAGCACTCTCCAGTCATAGGGGGAAAGGAGAAAAAAGTGGGGGTGGGGGGCGTTAGGGGCTTATAGATTGCTATAATAAACCATAAATCCAGTCTCTCTATTCAGTCCATAATTTTTAGTGACTAGCAAAAATATGAATGTAAGCCCCCAGGCTCATCATTTGAAGGTGTTTGTGTAGATTTCCTTTGAGGATGAGGCCTGAGAGTGATATGGAGTGATCACTTTGAGAAAAGTGGTCACCCACAGGTAATGTGGTGGTTTTCATCTTTTATCATTTTCCTGTGCGATTTCATTCAAGAATGTAGTGATTTTTCTCCTTTCCCGCATATGGGTGGAGAGGTGTTAATGGGCCACTTCACCTTTAATAGTCTCTTGAAATATGTGTTAACTACTTGTATTTAGCTGTGAGACACTGAGTACATTTCCCAGACCTGAAGAGTTCTATGTAAACTAGACCCAATTTATGAAATTAAAATAAAATGGGGAAACCTCAAAATTTCAAGGACGGTGGGCCTGAGGGACAGGAAGGACACTAGAATTGTCAATACAGATAAAGAATGGAAGAGCAGGGAACAGGCATTAGAAAGGTAAGAAGTTGTTTAAAACTACTTTTAGTATAAAACAAGTAAAATAAATGAGCAAAAATTGTTTTAGTAATAATTTGATTGTGTAGGAACATAAAATTACAAGAGTTTTTGGGGCCTCAGATGAAAGATACAATTTTATCTCCTTCTTCATACACACAATGGACCTGACATAACTCCAGAGGGTTAAAGTGGAGTTATTTCAGACTGTCACTACCGAGCGATCAAAATGAGGACCATTGTTGGGGAGGGAATTTCATTTTATGTTACTACCTAGTTATGGAATGAGTTAGTTTATAAGAACTGATGCTGCACTGAAAAAATATTGGGTGTTCAGTGGCAGACAGTTCATATGGAATAGAAGAATATCAAGGTACAAGTATTCATTTAAAGGATATTTAGTAATGGCTGGTGAAGGAATATAACAGGCAGTTTTATTTTATTTCTTATCTATGGCTGTTCACTAAAACACAGGAACTAGGCTGTCAATATGTTTAATAGTGTGTAATGGCTCCCTTCTTGGAGGTCACTTCTTCATACTGGTCATGCATACAGTTGTCCTTGAAATTGCCCTTAAAATACAGAAGAGTAAAGGTTGATTGTCAGATCCCACTGAGTCCTTTTTCTGCATATCCTAATATAGTCCCTTTAAATAGTCCCCAGATTTCATTGCTATATTATAAGATTAGTGCTGTCTCGAAATTATGCATAAAGTGCATGTCTCACATATATTGATGCTAATTAAGTTCTTTGGGGCTATAATTTAAAATATATAAAACTATCCTTTTTTGTTTTTGTTTTGCTTTTTGTTTATTATTTTGTGGAGGAAGAATGTAAATAGGCTTTTATGTAGTTGTTTTCTAGTCAATTTAGTTTCAAAACTGCAGGCAGTTTTTCCTTGAGCTGTGACTTTCAAGATGTTTAATTTTACAACACATACTACAAGAGAATGTTGTACAGAATAATAGGAATTTCGTAAGCACAGTATTAAATTTATTGTCTGAAGTCCAACTGCAGCAAGCACTTACATACAGTGCTGTATGCATATTCATAGTCCCATTGACATCGGTGGGGCTTTCATATGAAAGTTGAGCATGTACATGAATGTTTGCAGGATTTGGACATTAGACAAAACTTTCCACAAGAATTGTGTGAAAAGAGTGTGTGACGTTGCACTCCATATGATTTTATGAAAAAATGCTAATGAGTGTGAATATAATGTAACTGGAATATGCTTCATGCAAAAGGTCTCTTGTAAGGTATCATTTCAAAGCTTATAATCTACTGCGTGTGTTATCCTATTTGTATAAATGTACCATTCTTGTATCTGAAACTAGAAATATGAAATATAACTGAGGTCCTATTGTAATTATGGAAAGTGTGGGCCATTAATGGTGGCTTGAAATCTTGATGGACAATTGGTTGTAAATGGCTCTGTTTACTTGTAAGTCGTCCTGTATACCTGTGTGCTGGCAAGTGGGTAATGAAGTCTTACAGTGACATGTGATCATGTCACCTGAACTGGAATCCATCTTTAACCTAGCACTTTTCCATTTAGAAGGAGAGGTGAGAACCCAAAGAGGGACAAAGGATTCCCACCTTGTGCAAAAGATATATAAGGGGGTGGAACAGAACAAAGGGGGCGGCAGACAAATCCGCTAGCTACCACCTGAGCTGGAACAAGGACTGTACCAGGGGAAAGGATTGGGCCCAGACTAGGAGGAGGCTAGTCTGTCGAAGAAGCTTATTGGAACATCTCTGAGGGTGAGATTTACCTGTATTGTTTTCTACTGTGTTAAGATTAGCCTTGCGTGTTTTGTTTGATAATTTACTTTGTTCTGTCTAGTATTACTTGGAACCACTTAAATTCTACTGTTTATATTTAATAAAATCACTTTTTACTTATTAATTAACCCAGAGTAAGTATTAATACCTGGGGAGGCAGTTATCTCTCTATCAGTGTTATGGAGGGCGAACAATGTATGAGTTTACCCTGCAAACGCTTTATACAGGGTAAATCAGATTTATTTGGAGTTTGGACCTCATTCGGAGCTTGGTATCTGAGTGCTGGAGACAGGAGCACTTCTTAAGCTATTTTCAGTTAAGCCTGCAGCTTGTGGGGACGTGGGGTTCAGACTTGGGTCTGTGTTTGCAGCAGGCAAACATGTCTGGCTCAAACAAGGTAAGGTACTGAAGTCCCAAGCTGGCAGGGAAAATGGGCTCAGCGGTAGTCCCAGCACATCAGGTGACAGTTCCAAGGGGGTTTCTGTGATCCAACCCATCACAGAGTGCAAAAAGAAATGGGATGAAAATTGAAAATTAATAGACTAATTTTATCTTTGGTATAATTCCATTGAATGGAATGCAGTTACACTAAGATGAGTTTGGTCTATTTTTCTTGTTAATATAGTCCATCACTGTTATTAACTGCAATCTTCATTTGAAGCCTTCTTGAAATTTTACATTATTGAAGGGAAAACAAATGTAGGGATATAAATGATTTGGGATAGAGAAAAAGGCAGAGGATTTAAAAGGCAAGAAAAGGAAAATGCAATGCTGACCTGTTTAATTGGAAGGAATTTGATTCTGATTTGTTTGATAGAATGGAAACAGATATGTGTCAGACTTATTTCATTCAAACTGGTTTCATTTCAAACTAGTTTCTCCAGCACTTGGTGGAATAGAAAACTAATTGGAAGAAAATAGCCACCATATAGTATGAAAAAAAATTCTTGTACATTTTTTCTATTTTATTTTCCACTCCCATCCATTTTCTTTCTCCCACGGTGTCACTGGGGCTAACTGCTAAGAGACTATATACTCCTGCTCCAAGAGGCTATTTTTAGCTAATACTGACAACTTGACCTATGCTGTTTTCTAAGATCAAGAGTCACATAAAAAATGTGTATGTAAATGGTCAGAGAGGATTTTAGAGCCTTTTCATCATTTATTATATATCGTTGTAATAAATCCCAATGTATTTATAATAAATATATCAATAAATGAGATAATAAATAATGCATTTATTCCTTTCTAAAGCTTTCAGTCATCCATCCTCCATCTCCCACAGTTTCAATAACAGCAGAGCAGATGGGAGTATAGGGGGATGTAATCTTTCCCCATTGACGTTTTAACAAAAATTTTGAACGAGAAATACATTTAGTTGAAGGAGAGTGAAAAAAAGGAGCTTTTAAAATAAATATGAAGTAAAAAACTATTCATTGTGGTTGTGGGATTTAGTCCTTCCTAAGCACACTGACCATTGAGGTGTACAAGATGTATGTGAGAGAGAGTACATTTTGTTTCAATATAATTCTAATTGCTTGTGTGCGCACCTTGTCAACTTGGTAATGACTGTATCCTAAGCTAATAGACTCCTCTGCCACTGCTCTTGGTTTGTTCAAGCCAGTATATAGTTATTACCTCTTATACAAAAAGCATTCTCCGGTTATATAAATTCTCAGGACTTTCCACAATGCCAGACTCAGATCTGTGATATCAGGTAGGTGCCCTCAGTGGCTCCTCTTGCCTCCCCTTGCTGCCAATATAGTTAATTGAATGCCACATGCAGTTATTATTGATGACTTATGCTGTGACAAACTCAGACAGTATTAGAAGAAAATGGACTATATTACCTATTGTAAGAACACTTCATAGACCACAGCTGAGAAAGATAGAGGGAATGAATGAATGCAATTTGTATTTACATAATACTCCTCATTCACATGGGGACGCACAGGTCAGCAGTTTACCAACCCTACACATCAGATTCTCTTCACAGTCATTCATGTGCAGTCATTTAGGATGGCAAACTAAACAAAATACCTTTTCTAAATATGCCAAATATCAATATTATTTGGGTTTGGATGAACATTTCAAATGGTGTCTGATTTTGGAAGTATTTGGAACCAAACCATAGTCGCTGTGCTGTTGGCTGCTGAGTACAATGAAAGACGTTTCATTAGTCCTGCAGGGGGGTATATCAGGTTAAGCCAGAAAAGTGCTGTTTGGGGCACTCCCCTTTCTCCTAACGAGGAGTGGAAAGATAACTCTTGATCATCTCCCAACTTCTTGCTATCGTGAACTAGCAGAGACAGGAGAAAGATGGTAAGGAAGCAGCCTGAGCCCGGTCTACACTAGGTCCAATTTAGCCACATTAGGTCGACACAACCAACCCTATTCCGTCGACCTAAAGGGCTCTTAAAATCGACTTCTGTACTCCTCCCCGACGAGGGGAGTAGCGCTAAAATTGACCTTGCTGGGTCGAATTTGGGGTAGTGCAGACGCAAATTGATGGTATTGGCCTCCAGGAGCTATCCCAGAGTGCTCCATTGTGACCACTCTGGACAGCACTTTGAACTCCCAGGCACTAGCCAGGTACACAGGAAAAGCTCCGGGAACTTTTCAATTTCATTTCCTGTTTGGTCAGCGTGGTGAACTCAGCAGCACTCAGCAGCACAGGTGACCGTGCAGTCCCCACAGAATCGTAGACCGTAGAATGTTTCTACGCTCGCCTATCATCTCCGTCCCTGAGGTTTCGCAGATTAAAAGGCGAAAAAAATGCACTCACAATGACATGTTTTCCAAGCTCATGCAGTCCTCCCACACTGATAGGGCACAGCTTAATGCATGGAGGCATTCAGTGGCAGAGGCCAGGAAAGAATTAAGTGAGCGTGAAGAGTGGAGGCAGGACACTAATGGGGGAGCAAACGGACATGATGAAGCATCTGTTGGGGGAGAAAATGGACATGATGAAGCATCTGTTCGAGCTGCAGGAAAGCCAACAAGAGCACAGATCCCTGCTGCATCCACTGTATAACTGCCTACCCTCCTTCTCATGTTCCATAGCATCCTCACCCAGACGCTCAAGAATGCGGTGCGGGGAGGTTCCGGGCACCCAGCCACTCCACTCCAGAGGATGGCCCAGCAACAGAAGGCTGTCATTCAAACCGTTTGATTTTTAGTGTGGCTACAATAAGCAATGTAGCCTTGTCCTTCCCTCCTCCCCCACCCGACCTGGGCTACCTTGTCTGTTATCTCATTTTTTTTTAATTAATAAAGAAAGAATGCATGGTTTCAAAACAATACTTACTTTATTTTGAAGGAGGGAGGGAGGTTGGCTTACAGGGAATTAAAATCAACAAAGGGGGCGGGTTTGCATCAAGGAGGAACACACACAACTGTCACACTGAAGCCTGGCCATTCATGAAACTGGTTTTCAAAGCCTTTCTGATGCGCAGCGCGCCCTGCTGTGCTCTTCTAATTGCCATGGTGTCTGGCTGCTCAAAATCGGCTGCCAGGCAATTTGCCTTGACCTCCCACCCCCCATAAACGTCTCCCGCTTACTCTCACAGATATTATGGAGCACCCAGCAAGCAGTAATAACAATAGGAATGTTGGTTGCACTGATGTCTGACCTAGTCAGCAAACAGCCCCACTGAGCTTTTAAATGTCCAAAGGCACATTCTACCACCATTCTGCACTTGCTCAGCTTATAGTTGAACTGCTCTTTACTACTGTCCAGGCTTCGTAAGCCATGGGAGCATGGGGTAAGCTGGGGTAGTCATGTCCAAATGTCAGGCAATCTGCGGAATGCGCTGGGTGCAATGGTTTGGGGATAGGAAGTTCTCTGAGGTTTCAGCAGACAAGCTGGTGGGTATGATGGCTTTTAGGCAACATTTCAACCACTCCACGTTTAATAAGCTAGTCTCCTATCGACAAGCCGTACACCATGCCCATGGGGTTGTTAAGAGCCAGGCAGGGAAGACATTCCCAGAACCCCCGGCCAAGCGGCTAAAGACTAACTTCTGCAACAACAGCAAGGAGCTGGTGGAGGAGGACCAGAGCAGAGAGCAAATAGTTTCTGAAGTCACAAACAACAACAGGAGCCTTGAAGACAGTTGTTTATCGTGCAGGAGGAAAAAACCCAGCCACATTCCACCCACTGTTTGAGGGGGGCCTTTGCCAGACTTGCAGGGATCGATTCCTGGAGCTCTTCTACATGTACGAGGACGGGTACCAGTCCTACTGCACCACCTGCTGTGAAGGCAAGAAGCTGCTGCTGTGTAGCAATGCCAGCTGCTGCAGGTGCTTCTGTGTCAAATGCTTGGAGGTCCTGGTAGGGCAAGGTACCTTGGCCCAGGCAAAAGAGCAAGAGCCCTGGAGCTGTTACATGTGTCAACCACAGAAGTGCTATGGGGTGTTACAGCGCCGACCGCACTGGAATGTATGGCTGCAAGTCATCTTCTCCAGTGTCAAAGGAAAGGAATATGATGCACCTAAAATCTAAAAAGGCCCGCACATTTCCCAGAGTCACTACCCTTGATAACAGAACGTCAATGATTGCATTGGCTACTTGGATCACAGCAGTCCCCACAGTAGACTTGCCCACAACAGTAGGGGTGACGGTGAGCTGAGCGGGCTCCAGGCTTGCCATGATATGGCATCTGCACGGGTAACCCAGGAAAAGAGGCGTGAAATGATTGTCTGCCGTTGCTTTCATGGAGGGAGGGGGCGACTGATGACATGTACCCAAAACCACCCACGACAATGTTTTTGCCCCATCAGGTATTGGGAGCTTAACCCAGAATTCCAATGGACAGCGGAGACTGCGGGAACTGTGGGATAGCTACCCACAGTGCACCGCTCCATAAGTCGATACTAGCCACCGTAGTGAGGATGCACTCCGCTGACTTAATGCGCTTAGTGGGGACATATGCAAATCGACTATAAAATAGATTTCTAAAAATCGACTTCTATAAAATCAACCTAATTTTGTAGCGTAGACATACACTGAGAAGAACCTGCCTGCAGTTACAGAGGATTAGGTCTATTCGCTTGATGTCTGACTGGACAGGCAACCTGTAACCAATTACCAGGAGATGAGAGAAGGAATGTGGGGAAGAGGAAGGGATTTGGGCCTGGGAACAAATGGATGAGAAATGTTTGGAAATTCCTCTAGGTTTTGGATGAGCTGACCTTTACCACTAAAACTTCTGAAGTTTCCTTGTCTTTAATGACAGGTCAGAGGATAGTTCCCATTAAAAATACAGTTCAGTGTCTTCTCTATCATGAGTAAAATTCACCCTTGTGCAAACTGTCAGCACAAGACCTATATAACATTTAAGCTCTATTTTGATGACCTAAGTAGAACTTAAGTGGTATATGCTGGACATTTATCCAGGGGTCAATTTCATTTTATATATATATATGTATGTGTGTGTGTGTGTGATAGAGAAGAGGTAAACAAGCAGGTGCATTCAGCAAAACAAAAATAGGTCAAGAGGTTGTTGTTTTTCTCTCCCCCAGACAGGTCCTCTTACACCGCTTCTGGCATATAAATTTCCTTGCAGCAATTTCATGACAACAGCTACCAACAACAATGGTCTCATAAAAGGACAATTTTGAAAGACAAACATTTTGCAACTTTTTTAAGGACGTCTCAATCCGGGCTATAATTTTGTGCCAAGATTTGTAAATCTGCAATCAACTACAGCTACAAACATAGACATCTATCTGGTTTGCAAGCAGAATTAGATAATATTTAGATATCCAACTATCTTCTTGGCCCACAACTGATTGTGGATGCAAGATTGAGGATGCAAAATTAGAAGCAATTTTTAAAAAATTGACACTCCCCATGTCTACTTCTTGCATTTATTACAGCAAGAGTTTTAAAAACTTAACATACATATGCCTATATGTATTCAAAACAATACAATGGAAGTGGAATCTCTCATAATCTAAGGCCAGAATTTCTAAAGTGCTCAGTAGCTCTGGAGAAGCTGGGTGAAAATGTAGCCCCCTCATTTAAGTGCCCAAACAGGAACTGAGTGGCTTTGAAAACCTGGCCACAATTGTAGTTTAAAATTGTTGAAATTCGGACCCTTGATGTTAATGGAAAGGGAACTTTTGCCCAGCTTTTTTGCTGGATGCTAAACTCTTTTGAAAATCTGGCCCCTAGTGAATTATGATGAGGAATGGAAAGTCAATATTGCAGTATTCTGGGCTCCTCAACAGTTCCCTTTCATTCAACTTTTAATTTTAATTGAATGTTGTAAATTTTTGAGGCTCAACCCAGACCAGTAAGGGATTGTATCACCACCTGCCATGCAACTCTGGATGTCTTAAATACTATGTTGCTGTGACTCACAGTCTGGAAACCAATAGTCAGCATACGAGCCTGCAGATCACACCCTGGTTCCACAGTCAACTTACTTTTTGTGGAATGATCCCAACACCTACCCAGTCCTGAATTTCCCCAAAACTCTCTCTGCAGTGTCCAAGCCCTTGTTTACACTGCCAAGTTTTTTTGCCAAAAGGCAGCTTTTGGCGCTGAAACAGCACAGGTGTACACACTGCAAAGCCACTTTTTGTGCTGAACCTCCTTAGTTGCAGCACTGTAATAAAACCACCCCAACAAGCGTTATAAGGCTTTTTGCGGTGAGGCTTTAGCGCTGTAGTGGCAGTGTAAACACCTCACTTGCTTTTATTACTGTAATTGGCCTCCGGATGTGTCCCACAATGCCTGCTCATTGTTTTGAATTTAGCAGCCCTGCAGGCATGTGCCCCTCCCCTTTCAAAGCTCCTTCTGACAGCTGGTGTACTGTGGTGCTCTGCTCTGGGACACAAAATGCAAATCATTAACATGCAATGCTCCTGCTGTCTCCCACAATATGAACACAGAGGCAGGCAGGAAGAGGTGGATGTGTGTGTGTGTGAGAGAGAGGCTCTGTGCTGTGCCCTGCTAGGGAGGGAGGCAGGGGCTGATGTCGGGGTTCCCCTCCACCCCCCGGCCTCAGGACTGGTTGCTTACAGCGGCTGTCTGAATTTACGAGACAGCATGCCGACATACTCACGCTCCCTCAACACACACTGTCTTCCCGCCCCCACCCCCATACACACACGCTCCCTGTCACACACTCACGCCCCCCCACACACACACTGCAGTTGAAAAGAAGCTGGCAATCTAGTAGGATGTCCATGGGACAATGGGATTGAGAAACCTGCATCATGTGATGCTGTACATGCCCTCCCATGAGGCATTGCAAATCCTTCCTAAAGCACCCTGCATCCAGTTGCACAGTGGGGTAGCTCCACAGTGCACTGCTCTCTGTGTTGTTGCAAAAGCTGCTAGTGTGGATGCACTCCAGTGACACAAGGAGCTAGTGTGGACATGCAATAGTGGTTTAATTACAGTGCTTTAATAAAGTGGTATAACTTTTGGTGAAAACACTTGGCAGTGTAGACATAGCCCAACTCTCTACTGGAACATTCACTGAAGTTATTAAGTTCATTGTTCCTTTAAAGAGACAGAAACAGCAGCTTGTTTATCTTGACTGGGGTTAACAATCATTTCAATTTCATCACAGCACTGGGTTTATTTAGATAAAAAGTATAACAAATTTATTCCAACAAAATGAGAGGTTTTTAATGAGTTCAAATATAAGGGATAAAGATAGAAAAGTTTACAAACAAACAAAAGTAAAAATATGCTTTCCAATGTCTGAGACCTAACAAACTACAGTCTTTGTTCAAGGTAGTTTCCTCACCAATCTTCCTTTTCCAGCAATGGCTGACAAGCTCTTCATCAGGCTTCCCACAAAATCCAAGGCACTCAGCTTCCTTGTCTCCACAGGTGAAGGATAATTTAGGGGTTCTCTGCCCCTGACTTTAGACTCCAGTAAATTTTTGAAAAGTATCTCTCTCAAAGTCCATTGACCCAGTTTCAAGAGGCAGGAAGGCTAAGGCTTCCTGTGGGGGAGGGTGTCATCCCCCATTGATTTAGTTAAGTGATCACTTTTTCCCTAATTGCTCTCCTGAGGACTTTGTTTGCCTGACAGGAAAATGTGCTATTCTTTGTCTTTAAGCAATTTGTGACCAATTTATATACATTCAAGAAGTCACGTTTTAATCATAATTCTAGCAGGTCTGCGTAATCCTTTGCAGGTTGACAATACATACACTACACAAGATGAGTAAGTTATTAGTTTTCCAATGACATATTACAGGACACCTTTTACATACTGATTATATCAACAGTGAGTTGGTATACATTGAGTTGGTATGGCCACCTGAAACTCTTGCCAGCAAGTTAAAGAAGTATGGGCTGGATGAGTGGACTATAAGTTGGATAGAAAGTTGGCTAGATCAGTGGCTCTCAAAGTCGGTCCGCTGCTTGTTCAGGGAAAGCCCCTGGCTGGCCAGGCCAGTTTGTTTATCTGCCGCGTCCGCAGGTTTGGCCGATCGCGGCTCCCACTGGCCGTGGTTCGCCACTCCAGGCCAATGGGGGCTGTTGGAAGTGGCGTGGGCTCAGGGATGAGGGAACTGGAATTATTTAGTCTGCAGAAGAGAAGAATAAGGGGGGATTTGATAGCTACTTTCAACTACCTGAAAGGGGGTTCCAAAGAGGATGGATCTAGACTATTCTCAGTGGTACCAGATGACAGAACAAGGAGTAATGGTCTCAAGTTGCAGTGGGGGAGGTTTAGGTTGGATATTAGGAAAAACTTTTTCACAAGGAGGGTGGTGAAGTACTGGAATGGGTTACCTAGGGAGGTGGTGGAATCTTCTTCCTTAGAGGTTTTTAAGGTTAGGCTCGACAAGGCCCTGGCTGGGATGATTTAGTTGTGGATTGGTCCTGCTTTGAGTAGGGGGTTGGACTAGATGACCTCCTGAGCTCCCTTCCAACCTTGATATTCTATGATTCTATGAACTCACTGCTAGATAGGAGGGATCCCCTCCCCTTCTGGCATAGAGATGCTCTTAGGGTCACAATGCTGCATAGCACTACAAATAAAATTTCATAATGTTTAAAAGCCATTGTATATTAGATGATATTTCTCTCTCTCTTTTTCTTTCTGTCTGAGATGTACACTGAGGTTCCCAATTACTACTTTATTATTTGTTTAGTTTGTCATGTATCTTCTAAATATAGTATTGAAAAAATACAAATGTTAGAATTAATATTTCCACATGAATTGAACTTAATTGATCATAAAATAACTGCACTGTTATTAAAATAATTGAAAATTATTTGCCAGTTCCATGCGGGTTTCAGTTTGGCATTCATCATCCCAGCATGTTTCTTGAAAGGACATAATAGTATCCATATCTCATTAGAATAATATCCATCCTTCAGCAGTGGCCAGAACCTGATGACTGAAAGGAAGGCAAAATAAATTCACATTGAATTGCAGAACTGGCTAGATGCTATAAACAGAGCATAGAGAGATCTCGGAGTTCTCAGGTAATCAGCTTTCACTCTCTAACCTATAGCATATTTATATACTAAAATACTCAGTGAATAGAGGATTGACATTTTAGTTATGCAGTTTGTCTTTCATCCTCCCAGGACAAAAACACAATATAACAGATTCTAAGGGCCTGATCTTACTCTCATGGAAATCAATGGCAAAATATTGCCTTCAGAATGAGTGGGCCCTAAGGCCTCAATTCAGCAAGCATGTGTCTAGACCCATCAAAATCAACAGGACTACATGTGCTCCTTATTCAGAAAAGCATCTCTAGTAAATTAACTATCTGAAGTTAATTAGACATAAGCACATGAAAAGTTAATTTTCTATCTAAGTGCTTTCCTGAAAAGGGACTCAGTTACTTTCCTGAATCATGGCCTAAGTACTTCAAGTGTGCTACATACTTAAATACCCTACTGAATCAGGACCTAAAGCAGGATCCTGGATCTAAGTTTATTTATTCCGATATATTGATTGAATCCAAAATATATCCTTCCCCAAATATGTCTCTACCATCTCTTTTGGGTACATCTAATTTCGCTCTAGTATCTATGACCCATGAGGCCAGTGGACCTAAACCAAAAATATAGTTGGCCCACTGTGAATTCTTGTAAAAATGATGTTCTTGCTTCCTTTTTACTATGCAACATCTGTTTAAAAACACATTAATACTAAAAAAATCAGACAGACACCATAATTTAAAAAGGAATACTTTAATATATCCCATTATTTCACTCTCATAACAATTCACTTGAGAAATGTTCCTAACTAATTTGGCATTTATTTTTAATTTCAGAAAGATTAAATGAAAAAAATCTCTTTTGCTGAATAGCTTTGCTTTAAATGTTCTTAATATTTATGACAAACTATTTTTGTCACCTTATTTTATTTCTGCAGAAAAAACAAGGGTCTTTGTGCCTCAGTCTCTGCAGCAAAGAAACATACCACCTTATCTATTACCGATGGTCCCAAACTTTGCCATTGCTGCAGTTAGGTCTAAAACTGAACAAAGCCACCTATAAAGGGCAAAATGTCACCATTTTGTCCAGCAGCTTTTATGGAAATTTTACTGGGGGTGGGGGCGCGAGGAGGGGAGGGAAAGAGGAATTTTATTTTTACAAGTTTGTTTGATTACATTTAACTATTTTCTTTGAGCTCAAAGGTTTTGCTGCCAAATCACAGTTTCAGTGATGAAAAAGTAGGACGTGGGGTGCAAAAATACGAAACACTCAAAGCAGAACAATGTGCTTTTTGTTCCCAACATTGATTAACACACAGTCTGAGTGTTATAGGACAGATTTTTTTCAGCTCCTTATGGTACCTCTGGCATTCCAAATTTAACATATTTCCTGTTCTATGACTGGCCAAGACTGTGAAGAGGAGATGAAACTCCTCAGACCTAGTAGTCTAGGAAATGGGAAAAGGCCATTCAATAGGGTCTGCACACTGTTGAAGCCACTCCTAAATCAGTTGTAGTTATCTCCCAAAGCACCATTAGAATATAACTTTGAATCTCTTGACACCGCAGTCCTGGAGAAAAACAAGCAGATTGATTTGTATAGGTAACAGGGAATACCCCTGTCCAAACCATCATGGTAACTCTTCTGCCCCAGCTCCCAAAAACATGTGGAACGGGGGTTATTTCAGACAGAAATGCAAAGATACTGGTTGAGTAGATGGGCAGGCCTATGCTGGGCATGCCCATACTAGGCCAGGCCCATCTAGAGAACATAATCCCAACTTTACTAAACAGGCTTTAAAAATTATCTTTCAAAAAGAAAATAGTTCTTCTAGCCCTGTGCTTTGAACTGTACATGCCAATTAGTTTAATGTACAATAAGGCTTCTTGCAAACAGCTTTTTCTTGCTTATATACATTCAGAGACATGGAGGTAGTGACTGTGTGGGGGAGGGGTGTGTGGCGAGTTTACATTCTGTGCCTTATGGCACCTGTGCTCTTAAATTAACTCTTATATTTTAGATGAATACTTCACTGAGAGAGAAAAACTCCTGCTGGAAGTTTATCAAACTTTCATAAATTGAGTGATTTCCCCTTTTTTTCATGTCAGAAAATCACATTTCTATTTAATGTCCATCCCACCAGAATGGAGCTCTTAACATATAAAGACCTTGGGATTTTTATACCTGGCTATAGTTTCCCCCCTCTGTTTTTTGGTTTGTTTGTTTTTTCTGCTTACGTGTCCTACTGGAGTTTTGCGCATACAAAAATGGGAAATCTAATTGCTTCTTCAACTATTTTCAAGCAGCAATGGAAAAATTACTCTTAAGGAGAGTTAATTTTTCCTATTCAGACCATTTAAAGATTTTAAAATTACAACTGAACCACAGGGGCTAATAATCTAAATGTCTCTTTTAAACTTAAAATATTTTGTCATAGGATTGCCACACTTTTTACTCAGTGCCCTATGCCCTCTTCTGCTCAATAGTGCAGTGCAGAACAAAGAGAGGGGAAGAGCTAGAAAAGGGCCATACTACCCAGGAATGGGCCAGAGACTGCCAGCATACTGTGTTCTTTCCCTCTTTCCTCATGCCAGCAGAAGCACCTCATTCTATCTGGCTGGGTACCATTGGTTTGGAGTAAGCCTAGCAGATACTCTATGTGGCATGCCACCCTCTGTACCTGATTATTTTCTTGCTCTGTAGTCACAAATATAGCACATGTGGTAAGGGAACTCAGAAGAAAACTGCATTGCCATGAAAGGGAGACAGGAGGACATTTCCTCTGTCCAGGATGCACAAGGTGGATGCCGTTTTTCCTGAAAATCTTTGGGGTCTTCAAAGTGAAGCTGCCATTTGCACTTAGTCGTATATTGGGAAGTTGCACAGTGCAAATTCATGAAATTTTGTGAACAGTTTCAACTCTCCTGTATATCGCCCCCTACAAGGGAAGACACCCCATCCCCCCAAGGTCAGTAATCCTTAAATCAGAACTGGTTATAATACTGAGTCTACTTATCGTAACATGTCACAATAAATTGAAATCATTGCTTATAAAATAAATACATTCAAACTGTATATTTAAACATTGTAAAATTATAATGTAGTAGACATATTTTGATTTTTAGAATCTATTTAAAAAAAAAACCCTTGCATCAGTTCACTGAATAAGCAACTAACATAAAGTCATAAATTGCTATTTTTGAAAATTAGAAGAACATATAATTGTATTAGGCCTTAAATTAAATACAGAAAAAACATTAAGTTCTCTGATTTTTTTCCCAACAGACAGTACTTCATTAAAATGAATACTTAAACTTCAATTCAAAAACCTAATTGTGCATGTTCACTATGAATATCATGGAAATGTCAAGTGTACATCACTGGATTTAATATTTACTACTTTGCATAAATGCATTTATGACTATGGCAAAAATATTTCTGCTTCTGTTGTTGCATGGTTTGCTTTATTTAATGTATAATTGTATCCATGTTGACGATCACTTAAAACTTAGCTGTCAATTAACCTCTCTGCTTCATGTATATTGTCCTGTGTTCTCCATTAATGATAAACACAAGGGAGGAGTTTTCAAATAATTTAAGAAATTGGGATTTGAATGCCTAATGATTTAAATAGCCTGGGGAAGAATGCATCTCTGTTATGTCTATTTTTGTTTAGATTGTAGATGTATTCTTTTCAGGGAAACAGTGCACAAAATAAAATATATTTTTATCCGTAACAGTTTATTATATATCTGCATATGACATTCCTAATGTAGAGCAAGCCTGAGTGTTTTTTTTTGTTGAGAGTCAGCTTTTCCATCAATAGAATTTCCTAGTCCTTCTGGAGCCATTTAATGGAGTGTAGATATGTGGGTAGATTTCCACGCCACTGCTATTGGTATTCATGCTGCAATGGGAAGAAGGGCTGTGGTGTTTTATCCTTCCCATTCTGTCCCAGAAAGGCTAATTCCGCATTCTGTTATATGTTTATATTTAGGATAATGGAAACTTAACCCTGGAATGACTGTATAGTGATCGAGGAGAAAAAGTTCTCTTAGCCTTCATCAGACCCTTGCATAACACTACAAAAATTCTTTATGTTGTCAGATTTGGAGCATGACTTCTAGTGCTGGCACTTTTGCTTCCTTTCTTCGTGTTATAGCTGCTCTAGACTGCCTAAATAGCAAAGATTTCCTGTGATGACAGAGGGAAGGAGCATTTAGGAACCACTGTACTGAGACACAAGGTAGTGTTTCATCTGGAAAAGTAATGTTTCACCAGGCTAAAAACATTGGTTCTTGGCTGGACAATATTTATCCTTGGAGGACTCTGAAACATTAATGACAGGTTTCAAAGTAGCAGCCATGTTAGTCTGTATCCGCAAAAAGAACAGGAGTACTTGTGGCACTTAGAGACTAACAAATTTATTTGAGCATAAGCTTTCGTGGGCTACAGCCCACTTCTTCGGATGCATTCTATGCATTCTATGCATCTGAAGAAGTGGGCTGTAGCCCACGAAAGCTTATGCTCAAATAAATTTGTTAGTCTCTAAGGTGCCACAAGCACTCCTGTTCTTCTTTTGAAACATTAATGGATAGCTTAGTCTCGAGTCTAAGGGCAGACTAACACTGGTCTGAACCAGCCCTGGTTTTGGATTTGCAAACCAAATCTCATCTGAGGTTTATTACTTTTAATTGCAATAGAACCTAGTGTCTCCAAATCAGGAGTCACAGCTCCACCGTACAAGATGCTATACCCGTATTTATTAAATAGACAGTCCCTGCCACAGGGCACTTACAAAAATGGCAAAATACCCTTTAAATATAATTAGACATGTTTTTTCTAATTGAAATTCATAATCAGGTGTTTTAACCTCTTTGCTCACAAATTCATCAAGAGGGAGAGAACAATGTGCATGATTCAAACTGTCTGAAAATATATGTTTGATTAGTAGGACAGTAGATTTGCCTGCCTAAAATGGCAAAGGTAACCAGTAAAATATATTATGATTATTAATCATTTCTATTGTAGTAGCATCTAGAGGCCCAAATCAGGAACCAAAGCCCCCTTGAACTAAAGAATGTACCACCATATTAAGAGTATGCATAGTTAAACATTTATCTCTAGAATCTTCAAGTGGTCTGTTTTTCCCTCCATCCTGCATGTGACTCCCACTGACACTGACACATCCATGCATTTTTAGAGTTTGAATCTTTTTGAAGTAATTAAAAAAATCACGCTGAAATGCTGAATCTGTGTGTTTTGGGAGGAATTTTTAATGTTTGCTAATTAATGCAATTTCTGAATGCCAGTTTTCTAAATGTAACTTTTATGCATTAAGCACAAGCTTTACTGAATGCATGATAAAAAGAGAAAATAAGATTGGAGAGGTTTCCCTGGGAAGTATTCATCAATGTATGTAGGTGTTGTAACCAGCCACTGACAAAGTTCTAAGGGTTTGGGAGTTTTTTGTTTTTTTTATAACGTGGCCAATACTAGATGCAATTGAATTACATAATTTTATTTATATTTTCTAGGAAGTATGTAGGGAAGGATTAAGGCTGTAATTTTAAATTCTTCATTTTTCTTTGTATGAAACAGCCCATAAAGAATGCAGTGGTATTCTAGCAGAGAAACAGCTCTACTATAGTTAAGGTTAAGACCTGCTTTCTGTTTAAAGCTCAACTGTTCTAACTGCTCTAAAATCCATATGGCTACACAGCCTGCCTTAAAATTTGGCATGATTTATGTGTGAGTAGGGTGAAAGGAAATAATGTTGGGAATGTGAAAAACTCCAGTAACCTCAGTCACTCTGCACCTATTATCAAGTAGAGGCAGGTACCAGGAGGAGAGTACAATGTAAGGAGACTTGTGTTCAAGTCAGTGATCCAAATTTGATGCCGTTTGACCAAGGGAAAAAGATTGGAGAGGTTGGAGACTGAGGGTAACAGAGGAAGTTGGGGGGTTAGGGTTAGGGCAGGGGTCGGCAACCTTTCAGAAGTAGTGTGCTGAATCTTCATTTATTCACTCTAATTTAAGGTTTCGCATGCCAGTAATACATTTTAATGTTTTTAGAAGGTCTCTTTCTATAAAAGTCTATAATATATAACTAAACTATTGTTCTATGTAAAATAAATAAGGTTTTTAAAATGTTTAAGAAGTTTCATTTAAAATTAAATTAAAATGCAGAGCCCCCCGGACTGGTGGCCAGGACCCAGGCAGTGTGAGTGCCACTGAAAATCAGCTCGTGTGCCGCCTTTAGCACGCGTGCCATAGGTTGCCTACCCCTGGGTTAGGGGGACTGACAGGCCTGAATTCTCTCCTTCCATGATCACTACCCCTTTGGAGGCTCAGCCCCTCTCCCTGCCCCAGTGCCCACAGTGGATCTGGAGGACCTTGCTCCTCTTGGGTTGTCTGAGCTCCATCCATGCCCCTCCATGTGATCTGGGATTTGGGGGATGAAGGCAGTGGAAAGTAATTCAGATTCAAACATCTGAAATCCAGAAAATGAATAGTTAGATAGATACACAGCACCCCATTGGGGGTTGGGCCTGACAAATGGGTGTGCGGGTGAGGCCAAGTTTGGAGGAGGGGTGGACACGGGGCATAGCTAGGGAAGCCCGACTGAAGCAGAGGTGGGAGTCCCAGCTGGGAGTGGGTAGTGGGAGTGTTGGGGTCCACTAGGCATAGCTACCAGGAGAGTGGTAGGGCCACTCGGGAGAGTGGAAGGCCAAAAGTGCCGATGAAGCTCTTTTGCTCTGGGTCTGTGAACCACAGTGACTCCATCTTGGGAACTCTCACCTACTTCTGTGCTAACTGCTTACATGCTCTGAAGCAGGCTGAAGCAGAAATGTAATGTCAGCTTTTTAGCAGATGGCTGCAGTTTCACTCACACCAGCAGAAATAATAGAGATAAGGAGCGAGGGAAAAGAGGGATAGTTAGTTTGCAGGCGTCTAATCCAAGGTCGCAAAGACTGGGAAAGTTTTCTCACAAGCTTATGTAGAGTTTACTGTAACAGTTGTCTGGAAGGGAGGGGTAAGGAGGAACAGCCAGACAAAGAAATGTATGCAAACAGTTTAGAGTATAAAAGGTAAAATTTGTTTGTATTTGTTGCCCTTGATTTGAGACATGCTGGTCTCCTAGTGCCATTTCAGAGCTCTGAAATAAACTTGGCTTGCTTTCTCCCCTCGGTGTCTTTATTGGTGCCAAGCACACCGGGCAACGAACCCCTGTTTGCCATCTCAAGGCCCAGTTCTGGGCAGGCAAAAGGAGTGAGGGGCCCAACCCAGTGTGCAGCTTGGGTTACACAACCAAAGTAGTGTGCAGCCCTCCAGTAAGCTACTGCATGAGATAGATGTATGCTGCAGCATAGGGCAGAAGAAAGCAAGAAGCAACTTTCTACATGCTGGTGACTATTACAATGCCAACTAATAGCTTAATGAGACTGGGGGGGCTGGGGAAGCTGGAAATGGTGGGGGGCTATGTGTTGCAGAGAATGGGAGGGCAAGGAGTGGAGGAGAGACACACCAATCTTCCCTCACATACTTAAAGTTACTGTACTCACCATTTAATAAAACTGCCATTGTTTTGAGATATAGGCCATGGACGACATTTCTCTCACCAGCCCTGTTAGCAACTATACATTGCAAACATTTCAAAACATGACAATTATCCTTATTCCACTGGAATCAAATGTACAAGAGCAAGGAGGAGCACAGAGGAATCACACAGAAAACATGTGGCCTAATGGAAAGGCCACTTAACTGAGACTATTCTTAGGTTTGCCACTAGCCTGATTGATGCCCTTGGGCAAATCACATCTCCTCCCCCTGCCTCAGTTTCCCATCTGTAAAATGGAGATAATGATGTAAAGTTATTTGAGATCTACTGATGAAAAGCACTATATAAAAGTTCGGCCTTGATCTGCACTAAAGATAGATCACTAGCTGTATTGCTTAGGAATGTGAAAAATCCACACCCCTGACCAACAAAGCTATGTGGAACCACCCCAAGTGTAGGTGCAGCTACTTTGACAGAAGAATGTGTCTATTGATATAGCTAACTTTATTTGGGGAGGCGGTGTTCCTACCCCGACAGAAAAGCCTTTCCATCAATGTAGGCTGTGTTTATACTGTGGGGTTATGCTGACAGTCTCCAGAGTATAGATGTAGCCTCCATCTTTTGATTGTTACCTGGCCACAGTAGCATATCAGCTGCAAACCTAGATGACAACTACTACTGCCTAAATCATTGATAACTTCAACCAACAAACGTTTCTCCTTCTGTTTAAAAAAACTAGGAAATTAAATGGCAAAAATCTTCATTAACAGCATTAAAGTTTCTCAATGGTAACTCATGCCCTTTCTAAACACTGAGTTCAGCAAAACTCAAACTTCTGAAAACCAGGAGATGCACAGGCATTAACTCTGTATCTTAACCTCTGCCCTCTTTAAGCAATGCCTGGCTACAACACCCAGAACACACATACTTGTGTTCTGCCTTTCCACTGTAACAGACAGGCACTACCTGCACTTGCCCTATGCTCATACACAGAGCCTACTACTCCTCTGACAGTTAAATTTAACAACCACTTTGTGGCTTTTTACCGCCCCTTCAAACTCGCACAGTGGATATCACCTAAGCCTATACTTTTCCCTATCCATCATTAAATTCACAGATGCTCTCATATCTCATCTCACTACTGACAATATGCATGGCAAAAAGAAACTTGTGACCTTCTAATGACACAACCAAAACAATTCTATACTGAAATGATGCAGACTGGAACCTCAAGGTACACATGCACCTCTTTCCTTTGATAACACATGGGGAAGGGAGACTCAGACCCAGATCTCCTCATATCACAGTCACAGCTCTCTGACATGCCTAAAACTGATCTCCAGATCTCCTTGTATCACAACCACAGCTTTTCCAAGCTGCTCCAATTTATTCCTTCACCACTGAATACAGCTACAACTAATACAGCAAATGCAGCTGGAGTGTGATACCAGCTCCAGGGGGGTAAAATTAAGGTTATGTGGGCATTTAACTTGACTCTGTCTTTCCTGTTTTCAGAAGTTTGAGTTTTGCTGAACTCGACATTCTGGAAAGGCACTAGCTGTCACCAGAAAAACCTAACTCTGCCTTAAAGTTCTTTTTGCCATTTAATAACAAAATCACTGAAGTTATGAGTTTTCATTATCCATTAGTAGGTTTGTATTTGCAAGTCTATTCAGGTAGGGCTGCAAATCATGATTCACAGCACAATAGACCTTTGATTTCAGTGGGACTACTTGTGTGAGTAAGGGCCATTCACCAAAGAGAAGTTTTATAGGATCAGCCCCCTTCATTAAATGATTTGCCTTCCTGTTACAGAAGACATGATGATCTTAATACCATATAAAAAAGAAAGAAACAAACAAACAAATGCTCACATTGGCCGTGTTTGATTAATCTGGAAAGCAAAAGTGTACAGAGTTCTGCACACCACGTAGCTGATGTATTGAGTGAACCAGAAAAAAGCTGCACAAGTTCTATAGGAAAAATGTATATCCTATCACTTCCAACACAACAGGTAGGTAAAAATAACCTGCCTGGTGTTCCTTGGTCAAGTCTGCTCATCGAAAAACCAATTCAAGACAGGCTATGAATAATTTTGGTGAAACGGTATCTCCTTGTTTCACACCTTTTTCGGTGGGGATTCGGAGGGGAGTATCAAACAGCGATATGTCCGTGCTGCAATCAGAATTTGCTTCCTTTAGTAATGTGATATATTTCACGCTGATGCCCTGTTCTGAAAGAGCTTCAAGAATGGCGTTAGTCTCTACACTGTCGAACGCCTTCTCGTAGTGCATGAAGGCAAAGCACAAAAGGAACTTATATTCCCTTGAGCGCTCTAGTAGTTGGTTTAGATTGAAGCGGTGGTCTATCGTGCTATAATTCTTTCGAAAGCTGGCCTGCTCTCTAGATTGTTGTTCATCCTGGTTTTGCGATAGTCGATTTGTTATTATTTTAGTGAACAATTTATAGATATGCGAAAGCAGGGAGTTCAGGTGATAGATCTTTAGATTTTCTCAATCACCTTTCTTATGCAACAGGATGGTATTGGACTCTTTCCATCTCATACATCAACAGTAATAAACATCCTGCAGGCCAAATTATATCCTCAACTATACTTGTGCAACCTCATTGTCTTAAGTGGAGGATGGGCCAAAAGAAATCTATCAGGTTCAATAAGGACAAGTGCAGAGTCCTGCACTTAGGATGGAAGAATCCCATGCACTGCTAAAGGCTGGGAACCAGCTGGCTAAGTGGCAATTCTGCAGAAAAGGGCCTGGGGATTACAGTGGACAAGGAGCTGGATGTGAGTCAACAGTGTGCCCTTGTTGCCAAGAAGGCTAATGGCCAACAGATTGAGGGAAGTGATTATTCCCCTCTATTCAGCACTGGTGAGGCCACATCTGGAGTACTGCGTCCAGTTTTGGGCCCCCCACTACAGAAAGGATGTGAACAAATTAGAGAGACTCCAGCGGAGGGCAACAAAAATGATTAGGGGGCTGGGGCACATGACTTATGAGGAGAGGCTGAGAGAACTGGGCTTATTTAGTCTACAGAAGAGAAGGAATGAGGAGGGATTTGATAGCAGACTTCAACTACTTGAAAGGGGGTTCCAAAGAGGATGGTGCTCGGCTGCTCTCAGTGGTGGCAGATGACAGAACAAGGAGAAATGGTCTCAAGTTACAGTGCGGGAGGTCTAGGTTGGATATTAGGAAAAACTATTTCACTAGGAGGGTGGTGAAGCACTGGAATGGGTTACCTAGGGAAGCGGAGGAAACTTCATCCTTAGAGGTTTTTAAGACCCAGCTTGACAAAGCCCTGGCTGGGATGATTTTGTTGGGATTGGTCCTGCTTTGAACACGGGGTTGGACTAGATGACCTCCTGAGGGCTCTTCCAACCCTAATCTTCTATGATTCTATGATAAGTGGATTTGCAAAGGTGTCACAGGGGCACAATTTGCTGTGCAGACCCTGTATTACTGGGGATGATGTGTGAGCCTGTACAGAATCCAGTTTGACTGCTAGACATGAGACGAGAGTGAGTTTGCAGGGCTTGCAGTTAGAAAAAAATCCTTTTACTTGTAAATAGAGCATATTTGATATGCAAATGAATGAAACAATTAATAATGACCCTCACAAGCCCATTTTTACAAAGACTTTTTGGAGTAGAAATCCATGTTAAGGGTACATTATTTCCTCTGAGGTTAGTGTGTTTTATTGGGATTCATACCCATTTGCAGAGGTGACATGTTCTTGCAATCGTTCCCAGATACACTATTAAAAAGCTATTGGTCTGATTTTTCAGAGATGCTGAGCACCTGCAGCTCAACACCTCTGCAAATCAGACTGTACATTTCCAGCAATAACAATGTTTTATGTTACAAAGCCCCAGGTATAAGAAGGAACACAGGAGTGCAAACAGCTGGCTTGTACTGAAATACTATTTTTTTCTTGCTACCATTTATCTTCATGTACAAAAAGTGCCTATTACTTCAGCTACATCTGTATTGACAACTGCTTTCATTGCCAAAGGTAATATTTGTTCTATTTAGTGTATGTTGGACAGAAGCACCATCTTTCAATCAAGTAAGGTTCAAGTGATGACTAGAATTTACTGTGGTATGCAAAAATTCGTATAGGTTTCATTAAAATAGCCACATACGGCACTGATTTCTTCATGGGACCAAAAATCATTCTCTTCTCTCTGCTTCTGTAAGTGAGTTAGGTTTCTTACAATTACATACTATTTTACTGGAATCCTCTAATCTTGGGAGTTGCAGTCAGTTTCATGGTCAGGGCTTGATTTTGCTCTCATTCACAAATCCATAGCACTAAAAGTTGAAATAATCTATTAACCAAGTTCTGCTCTTTGCAGACTTTCCCCATCAAGAACAAAGGAGTCTCTGTTTTTTTTGCCCATATCCTAGTGGGTCAAGTACCCCCCGCCCCCAGCCATATTATTCACATTAGACTCTTGATTAAATTTGACAGATTGAGGTGTATAGAGGCTGTTGGTGCATTTCCTCCCTAACCCTCAAAATTATGGGAAAATGCTGACTATGCCCCCTGATCCCTAAACTCCCATTCAACACATGTGATAGGGGGCTGGTGTAGTATCATGTCATCTTGAGTTTTGGTAGAGCCACTGGAACCTAACAGTTGTCTATATGAATCCCCTTCCAGCAACCACTTCATGTATACAGAACAGCCAGAAAGACTTTCACCTACAGGGGGTTAGGGGATCCACTGGCAGCTTTTAAAGTTAAAGAGGAGAGAAGTCAATGGGTTCAGTTGCTGTACAATAAATTTACATTTGAACATTTTGGCTGGGATTTTCAAAGGCACCAAAGGGAGATTAGTGCAGCCTCTGTACAAAACTGCTGCTCTACTAAGCTCCTGCAGTCTAACCAACAGCACTCTAGGACAAATACATGCACTTAATGCTTGTGTTCAAAGAAAAGAAAATGCAGGAAAGCCAGTTTTAAATAAAGTGTGGTCAGAGTTGGTGAGTTAGGCATGCATATTTCTATGGGAATTCTTTACTATCTCAGTTTCCCCAATTGGTAAATGGGGCTACAATGCTTATTTTCCCATGCTGCATTGAGGGTTAATTTTTGTAAAGCACACTGAACATAGAAAGTATTAAGTGCTATTATATGGGACAAATTATTTTTGTTTTAGTTTGCTTTGTTCATTTTAAATACACTTGAAACTCAGGGGCATTTGTGGGATTTCTATAAAAGAGCTGGCTCTAGCTGGAGAATAAACATGGAAAATTTCATTCCAAAAATCTGTCTGTTTGATAAAGTTATGAATAGCTGAGAAGATGGGGAAGGAGGGGTTAATGGAAGCTTAATTTCAAGCATTATTCAAATATAGCAGTTGCTAGAATTCCTGCTGCAATATATTATAGCTAAAGTGGCACTGTGAAAAGAACAGTTACTTCTAACACCTCATATCACAAAGGTGTGTGAAACTGCTGCTAAAACTGACCTTAATACTGTGCACAGAATAACAGGTGGGGTGGGCAATAAGAAATAACATTGTAAGAGCTCCTGATATAAAAAATGAAGCATATCCTGGATGATAGAGAACGCAAGAGACATTTTGTTTTACACGAAGAAATCCAGTGTTAATATAACAAATTCTATACACAGGTGCCTGTTAATTTCTATGCAAGATCAAAGGCACCACAGTCTCAACAGGAAAAAACTATTAACCTTACAGTTCACAGCTGCAAATCTGAAAGGTCTTGTTAAATTATACAATACTGTACTTCTTCCTGCCTATCTTCTGTGGAGACCTCTAATGCTTTCTTTCTCTATGGAATGATTTACTGTAATGTAAAACAACTAAGTTTCCCAAATGTTAAGTTTGAGATTTAAATTCACAAAGTGAAGAAATTCAGAGAAAGAGTTCCCAACCTTAAGTGAATTTGTAAAGGGAATGCATTGCTGTGCTACAGTCTTCTGTCACGTGATTGCCTGCTGAGAGAACAGTGTGACAGTAAGCAACATACCTAAGGTGATGCTGAAGTGTGTGGTTTGTAATGAAGTCAGAAAAAGAAATACAATACCAAAATTATTAGTTCTATACTTAATATTATTTGTGTGTATGCAGAGGGTCTTGCAGATAGTGTGAAATCAAGGGGGAAGATTCTTTCCACAGTTCACATGGTGCAAAGAATGTGCCAGCTGGCTGCTCCCCGACTAGCTAGGGATTTCCCTCCAGTGTTGGCAAGTCCCCATCAGGCATAAAGCTGGTACAGTTAGCTAATGCACTACCTGCTATAATATCAATGCATGTCAAGGGTCTGAAGAGGAGGCATCGTTCCAGCTATCCTCAGCTGGTGAATCATCTCTTTGGGCACTGTTTGCTCTCTGGCACATATTGGAGAAGCCTGAAGCCAAGTAGAGAATGAGGGAGGCAGTTAAAACCTCCTCTCTTCTGTGGCCCGAGGAACCTGGCTGCAGCAGAGAATCTGGCCCAAGATCCATGCCGCAGAGAGTGCACTATCTACATAGACAACATACAAATCAGGAAACGGGGAAGGGATGGGATGCCGTTAAGTACACAATTGGTGGTTCCAAGAGTTTGTTTGCATTTGTTATTTTGAGATACATTTTTCATTCATCAGTGTTAACATTTTTTGGCAGGAGGAATCAGGTTGATGAAAGGCTTCCTGGAAGAGTTGTGTTTTACACTGCAGTTTTTAGAGATTTTTTTAAAATCAGCAAGACGACTGTTCCCAATTAAGGACTAATCATTGACCCCATTGCTTTTTGTTTTTTAAATAAAGGAATTTGTGGGGGGGACCTTTTATCTCCCTCAAGAATGTTTTAGAGAAGGTTTACGTTATAATAAATATAATACTGAGGTATAGATATTGTTTAGTGTATGTAATTATGAGCAATTATTCAGATACAGCTAAGCCATTCCCCCCACCATCCTGCCCAAAGTTGGAGGGTAATATTTCCAGGCTGAGACCAACCACTAGACAAGGAATTTTTAATCAATAAGTTAACAACTGAAAACAGGTGTTCAGAATGGAAGAGCCATCTTTTCTTTAAGATAGCAGCATTGTATGCTACCATACTAAGATAAGAGTAGACATATCATGCTAGAGTCATAATATAGCATTTTTAGTCTACCTAAGTACACATCAAGATCTCCCACACATTAATTCATGCAAGCGCCTAGGTTCTGAAGTGGCAAATTGTATTGATATTCCATAGAATTTGCCTTCAGATAGTATTAGACAAATGAAAACAAATCTTTCATCTGAACAAGCCTCCACCTGTAGAACCATATGTCTGTCTTTATAATTTGCACAATGCACTACAGGCATGCACCTAAAACATCAACATTCATGGCTGTTAGGCTGAGGTCTTTGCTTTCTTAGCAAGCTTGTGTAGTTAAAAAAAAAACATAAAAGGATAGTGAATTTACAGACTGCTATTAGAAAGAAATATTATAATGCCCAAAGGGGATTTTCTTTGGAGATACAGTATATGATATAGAAAGGAAGTGTTGCATGCTGGGATACCTTTCCCTGTAGCAACACATTAAGAAAATGTGTGTGTGCCTCCCCAGAGAATTTCTTTCTAAGATCTTAAATGATGTTCTGAGAGCAACAACTTTTATTAGAAATCTTAGTGTCCACAATTTTTTGGTGTCTGACTTTTTTTTCTTTTTTTTTTTAAAAAAGGAAGCATCAAGTGCATAGAGTGTAAAACTGTGTGAAGCCAGAGGAATCAGGTCACATACAGTGGTGGTGATGGGTTGCTTGGAAAGATGAAATGCACTCCATGGAACCTCAAAAATGGGGGCATAGGGTGGGGAGAGAGGGGAAAGAAAGACTTTATATGGTCAGTGGGAAAGACAAGGGTTGTGGCTCCTTTAAGAGTTCCCCCCTCCTTGAGTTGGGAGAGGAGGGTAGCAGGGGCATCACTTGAGCTGGAGGGGCTCAGGTAAGCCACTGTTCCATATTGACCTAAGGTAGATGCCCTGTCTCTCTGGAGATGGCCCTCTCTCACAGCTTTCACCAGCGGTGGGCATTGATCTAATCACCTTTTTTGGGACTGGGAAGGAATTTTTCCCTCACTGCCAAATTGGCTAGGGCAGGGTGGATTTTCCCCACAGCAGTTTAGGGATGCCACATGATAAGTGAGGAGGGACATCTCAAATTGTTGGGTCTTAGCAGGTGTCCAGTGCGGACACTCATTTCATAGGGGGGTAGAAGTACACTTAGAGGGAAGACATTCCCTAAAGGAGCTGGGGAACAGATTTGGGATTCTTAATGTTTGGTACCTGGAGGAGATAACCCTCTTCCTGCAATCTCTTAACTCCCGTACAAGGGGTGGGCAGCGGGGTCCCAGCAATGGGCTGAAACAAGGTATGGAGGGGCAGGAGGTCAACAGCAGCCCTCAAATAAATAGAAAATGAGTGAGGAAGAAATCATGACCTTCATTGTACAAGTAATCACTGGATAATTCCCAGATGAGTTAAATTGCAGCCAGATTAGGCCCTATCCCTTTTTGTCTTTTATCCTGTGGTGGGGCGGCTGCCCCACCCCTGAGAGAGATGGGGCTGGGGCAGGCCAGAGGGGCTGCACAGACCTATATAAAGGCTACACAGGAAAGCAGCAGGCAGTCACTCCCAGACCTTCAAGGGAGAAGGTCTGTCTCCTGAGGAAGGAGACCAGCACCCTGGACAGCGCAGTGCTGGGCAGGCTTTGGGGAGAGCAAAGGAGAGGTCCAGTCCAATACCTGCCAGGCTGCGGGTCCTGACTGGAAGGGTCTAGAGGGGCAAGGGCCCAGAGGAGAATTGGCCCAGGGAGGATAGATGAGCAAGAGGCAAGAAGGAGGGCTGGGAGGCAGCCGATAGAGGGTCCCTGGGTCGGGGCCCAGAGTAGCGGGCGGGCCTGGGCTCCCCTGGCATTGCACCTGACTGATGAAGAGCAGCCGTGTGAGACTGCAAAGTGCCCCAGACATGAGGGGCTAGACTTTGGGTTGTGGTTGGCCCAGGCAGCAGGAATGAGCAGAAAGACTGTCGTTAAAAGCACACACACACCCCGGCAGGGGGCGAGAACGGACTAAGGGGCAGTGACCAGAAGCGGAAGTTGCCAAGCAGGGAGCAATGCAGGTCCGGATACCAATGGGGGAACAGATGACAGATGGAACACCACCAGCAGAGGGAGCCCCCCAGAGGACAGAGCTAATTCCCAGACATGCCAGTGGGAGGTGCTGCGGTGGTGAGTCTGAACCCCATCACACATCCTGTGCCTCCAAGACAATCCACACAAACCCTAGACTGCAGCACAGCTTTCCCACATGCCACCCTCATTGACCACTGCTGCAGCAACTTGTCACAACTAATGCCATCTGTGGGAGCCACTGGAGTGGATCCTGTGGTCTCCACTCTGACCTATCCCCCTCATTGCCCTCTGCAACAGCCTAGGAGGAATCATCCCAGAGGCCTTTCTGCAGTACGTGAGAGGTGCAGAAACACCTCAATGGAATTGCTCTGCCAACATGTGACCTAAGCATGGTGGCAGGCTTTGTGCTTTTTCATCCATTAACAGTGTCATTTAAATAATGCAGAACTTTAAAAAGAAACATTAAACAAAAGAGAAGGATTTGAACTACAGTGACTGATGATGCGCAACTTCAGCCTATTAGAGAATAATTTAAAAAAAAATCAAATGAGCCTTTTGTAATTCGTGCAAAGTTTGGGGGTTTGTTTTATCCATATCATAAAAGGAATCAAAGTCCTCATTAAAATGATACTCAAAGGTCTGAGTTTACATATCCTCTACAAATGGACAACTGCCCTTTCCTTCCAAGCTACTACTTTGATAACTAGGAGTTCCTTCACTGTCAGAATACCAACAAGGGCAGTAAGGGCCAAGGGTCAAAGCAGGGGAAAACCTGAGATTAGAAGTAGCCATGCAGTTCATAATTAGTTCAGGCCAAGGTTGATTCTGAGGGTCAGAGGCCAAATCAAGTTTCTGGGTCCAAGTCAGGAGGCAAAGTCCAAGACAAGCTGAGGTCAAGCCAAGAGTTCAATAGCATAGAATAGGAACAGTCATAACAGCTTCAGAAGATCCACACTGTTGCCTGGACACTTTCTGGAATGTCCCTTGGTTTATATAGGGCAGGGAGCCAATCAGGAGCAATGGGGCTGCTCCCTGTCAAACTCTTGAGGTGGAACAGCCCATGGGGTGTGTCCACAGCAGATCATGGGAAGTGGAGCACAGGCTGGTTTCAGCTGCTGCTGGGTGGCAAACTGGAGATGGGAACTGCCTGTTAGCTCTAAAGGCCTGGGATCTAGATCTATAAGGGTGAATATAAGGGCCACCAAACAACCCCCACCACCACCCCACCACCACCACCTCTATCCCAATCAGATTTGACCCCAGAAGTTTCAGAGATCCATGAAGTTCATTAGGAATTTTACTACTGCTGTTGATTTTACATGGAAGGTGGTGGTTAGCAGTATAAAACCAAAAGATAGCACTGGAATTTCTGAACACATGCTGTTATGCAAAAATAATTAACACTAATGTGTGAACTCCTGGCCTGCTGAGTGCTAAAGCCTCACAACCAGTTTTTGTCCTCAGTTACAGCAGTGTGGATCTGGAAAACCTCCAATGAAGCAATAGAATTACTCCAGAATACACCACCGAAAATCAATACTAGAATTTGACCCTTCATATCACCAAAAGAACACCACATTCAGAATATGTTAAAGGAAAACTAAAGACTGGCCCAAGCCAGGAAATTCAAACCTGATAAGGGTCCAATTTTCCACAAAGTTTGAGAGCTTTTTAGTCCAGGCTTTTGATCAGGCCCAGCTCCTGAGATACAAAATTCACATCAGGATGTCTTTGTACATTGATCTACAGCTCAGTACTCTCTGGTTTCTGCATAAAGAGGTTTTTTTCCCTTAGAACCAGAACTGATGTTACTCATATTGATGAAACAATACAGTAACACTTTGGGGGGCTGGTCCTACATTTCTTTGATTTCAGTCACCATCATGCATGTTCAAGGAATGCAGGATCAGGCTTTTGACAAGAGCTCGATTCACAGTAAGTAAGTTCTTACCCTGACCATAAGCATTAAAGGAAGTGACACACAATGTCATTTCCCAAACCTCTGATACCTGATCGTGGTACCAGCTAATGTTTGCCTTTAGATGAAACAAAGATCTGACAGCAATAGTAGTTTTACACTTTCTAAAACAAGATTTTTCACAACTCATTTACTGTCCATTCCTCTAGTAAAGTTCCTAAAAGCAAATGAGCAGTCATTTCATTCACATATAGCAGACTAAAGGCATAACCCTGACAGCAATCACAGTATATGACAAATTTAATTCACAATACCATCTGACACTCCCATTTGAGATCACAAGATGAACACCCAGTAAATTTGTCTCCTAAAAAGGAGGAAAAGTGCTTTCAGGATCATGTCAATGCTCTTTTTTGGAGGTTGGAGGGGCTGTGGTGCAAGAAGATGTAGGATCAGAGCGTGGGCCCTTTTCACTTTTGGAGGAGAAGAGCAAGAAAGAAATGGGCTATATGGCCTGAAGATTCATGCAGTTTGGAAATTTCCCTTTCAACTCCTCAGCTCCCCAAAAATGCATTAGGCACAGAAAATCTAGAGTTGCAAGACCAGAACATCGCCCCTGGTGTGGACCATTTCAGTGGGACAGAGGGTTCATAAAGCTGCCACAATGTGGCAGTTGAGAATTCACCTGGTGTGGAGGAATCTCCAGATGGTGTAGTGCCACCTCACCTATGCCAATTCTGCACAACCATCTTCTGGCCCATCCTCACCTTCAGATGTAGGAAGTGTGATCAGGGTGTGTTGCAAAGAGGATGCCTGACTAGATCAAGCTTTGAGGCTGCTCTAAATTACATTATGGGCTGAACTGACCCACAACAACCCAGAGATCAGGGAATGCAAAGGTGGTTATTGAACCACTTTTGTATACTCCATTTCCAAGGTATGTCAAGTAAAGGTCCATTTCATCTCAGGAACTGGCCAATAGAATCCACATAGCAGTGGAGAATAACTGGCCCCACTCTGATGGCATGGACTAACAGGCCCTGAATTTAGAATGGTTAAACTTGAGACGTGAAGGTAAAGTATCCCTTCCTTTGCACTCCCACAACTCAGCAACAGATTTGCTTGACAGCATCTGTAGCAGGCTTACCATTCCAAATTAGTTGGTACATTCATGTTCAGAGCTTTAAAAGCAAATTGCAGTAGTGTAGGTTCAGCCCTTTAAAAAAGAGAGAGCTCTAATGCACCAGTTTGATATTTATAGTGAGCTGCATGTGAAAGGCCTGTGTCTATAAGAGCTCTGTGTGCAGAACTCCCACTGACTTTAATTGGAGTTCCACATCCTAAGAGCTTACAGGATCAGCCCCCATGTTATTTTTACAATTAATTTTGCAGCAAAGGCTGTAATTTATAAATCCACAAGCTTCTCAGAGGAAAGTTCAAAATCTCAATCAGGAGAAGGAGCAAAATTTAGCCAAATAAACCCAAGATGAAAAGGGGGGGGAGCCTGAACAATCAAGCCAGCAGCATATTTACACATTTAATAAAATCATATTGTAGAAATAGCTTTAAAAGATAAAAATCTGCTGATTTTGAAATACTTCAGGAAGTAAAGATAAAAGAAGTTATTTAATTGAATCTTAACAACCACAGTGAGGATCCTACTACTAGTAGCGGGTTTTTTTTTTTTTTTTTACCTTTTTCTTTACAATCAGCATTTTGAGACATTCTGACACAGCTGTGATATATTTATTGGAAACTCAGTTATATATGAAGAACTGCATTTAATACACTTGCCATTGTAATTTTCTTTCATTTTTCCAATAGCTTAGACAATATTGGAAATAGTCTATTTTGTGACTATTTATTTAATACTGTTCTATTTGACACTATTGTTACATAAGTCTCCAATTCAGTAAGGTATTTATTATTTGTATCCCTGCCACATAGGAATACAGTTATGGACCATCCAGAACCCTTTTATGCTAAGGGCTCTGAAAACACACAAGAAGATGATCCCTGCCCTAAGAGTTTGCAATCTATGTATAAGACAGATAATAGATGGATACAGACAAACAGATGGGAGAGTACAAGGAAACAATGAGACAATGTTGGTTATCATAATAGGCAGTGGATTCAGCACTCCAGCAGCCTATTCATTATCAAGTTTTTGGTAATCATCATGGCCGAAGAGTCTGAGGAAGATTTTGAAGGGGGATGATAAGTCTGATGTTTCTAGAGAGCTCCTCCCAAGCATGATGACCAGCATGGGAGAAAGCACAAAGGTTCTTGTTTGAAAATTTAACAAGTGATCAAAGGAAGGTGGCATCATGGGCCAATCAGAGGTGAGAATCGACATCTTGAGAGCTACTATGAGATGATAGGTTGTATGGGGATAGACCGTTAAGGAACTTGAAAGTGAAAACAAGCAGTTTATGTTTGATGCAAAGAGAAGGGGAGCCAGTGGAGTGATGCAGAGAGAGGGATGATATGGTCAAAGTGATGGGCCAGGAAAATTATCTTTGCAGCAACATTCTGCATGGCTATTAGAGGGGTAACATTGAATTTGTCAAGGCCAGAGAGAAATATGTTGCAGTGATAAATATATGAGATGATGATGATGCTTCGATGACAATTTTAGCTATGTAATGAATGAGAAAGGCCATATTTTATAGATGTTATGCAGAAAGAATCCGCAAGATTTATACATAGCCTGCATGTGAGGACCTAGACAGAGGTACGAGTTGAAGATGACATCCAGGTTACATATATGATGACAGGCAGGATGCTGTGTGTGTGTCAGGGGAGATTAGGATCTTTGATTTAGTCATATTGAGCTTGAAATGATCACTAGACCATCTATGAGAAGATGTCAGAGAGACAGAGATTTTAATCTGGACAAAAGGAGACAGGTCTGGAGTATAGAGATACATCTGTAAATCAGCAGCATAGAAATAGTAGTTGAATTTGTGTTTGTGAATGAGATTAGAGACAAGATGTAGAGGGAGAAGAGAAGGGGAGCAAAGACAGAACCTCATGGAACACCCCCCACACCCCCACAAAAAAAAGCTGGAGGGCGGCTGAGGAGAATCCTCCAAAGGAAACAACATTGAAGGAAAAAATCAGATGTAGAAGGAGAACCAAGTGAGGACAGAGTCAGGGAAGCCCAAGGAAGACAAGATTTTAAGAGAAGTATGGTCAACATAAGTATTTAAATATGTCTTATTTTAAGCATCTGAGTACCACCTCTGACATCAATGGGAGTAGTCATATACTTAAAATAAGCCATGTGCTTAAGTACCTTGCTGAATCAGGGTCAATATGAGAATCAGTATTTGTCTTTGGGGGGGTTGGTGAAAGAATACATGGAATTTACAAAAAAAACAGGAGTACTTGTGGCACCTTAGAGACTAACAAATTTATTTCAGCATAAGCTTTCATGGGCTGCAGCTCACTTCTTCAGATGCATAGAGTGGAACACACAGACAGAAGATATTTATACATACAGAGAACATGAAAAGGTGGAAGTACGCATACCAATTGTAAGAGGCCCATCAATTGAGATGAGCTATCAGTAGCAGCAGAAGAAAAAACTTTGAAGTGATAATCGAGATGACCCATAGAAGGTGTGAGGAGAACTTAACAAGGGGGAAAAAAATTCAATTAATGTAATGACCCAACCATTCCCAGTCTCTGTTTAGGCCTAAGTTAATTGTGTCTAATTTGCACATTAATTTGAGTTCAGCAGTCTCTCTTTGGCATCTGTTTTTGAAGTTTTTTTGTTGCAAAACTGACACCTTCAAGTCTGTCACTGAGTGATTAGAGAGGTTGAAGTGTTCTCCCACTGGTTTTTGAATCTTATGATTCCTGATGTCAGATTTGTGTCCATTTATTCTTTTGTGTAGAGACTGTCCAGTTTGGCCTATGTACATGGCAGAGGGGCATTGCTGGCACATGATGGCATATATCATGTTGGTAGATGTGCAGGTGAACGAGACCCTGATGGTGTGGCTGACATGGTTAGGTCCTATGATGGTGTCACTTGAATAGATATGTGGACAGAGCTGGCAACAGACATTAAGGCCTCAGTCCTGTACCTGAAAAGAACTGTATCAGGGTCTAAAACCAAAATCTGTCCTCTGATACACACTGAAATAAATGGGAGATGCACATGTGTCTCAAAGGGCAGAATTTAGCCCTTTAACTTAAACCTTTAAAACCAAAATGGGCAAAATGCTTGGAAAAAGAAACAATCCTATGCTGACAGGAAGATGGACTAGGAGTCTTAGTAGTTAAAATGGCCAAGTACACTATTATGGTTCCATGAGTATGCAAAAATAGCTCACTTTCTCTCCAATGGATTTTTTCACTTTGAAGTAAAATTACAAGGCATCTGAAGCAAAACACCTATAACCCCTATGCCTTCCACGTTGAGGATTTATTATAGTAATAACCTTCAAAAATTGCTACCATTATAGAGGTGCTCTTTTCAGTGGCTGTTTATGTTTATTCTTTGGATAAATGACAGAAGTAAGGCAAATATAGACAGATTGCACTTAATAGAAAATGCACTTAATTTCACCATCACCATTCTCTGCCTACTCTTTCCACAAAATTGCATAGTTTACTCTAAATTAAAGACACACATTCTGCCCTCAGATGCACCAAGTCAAACCAAACTAATCCCAAGCCTGATGTCACTAAGGTTACATGGGTGTGAATGAGGGCAGAATGTGGCCATATACTGAAATAAGTCCTAGAAGGAACATATAACTAGTTTTCCCATCTATTATTCAAAATAAATTATATATGAGTATATTGACATTAGTTGAGGAATGCTACATGGTTTTTGATTCATTTAAACCCTCACAAACAACAATATATGCAGGAGTACTATATACTACTTTTACAAATATAGGGCATCTATTTTCAATCGAGCGCACAACTCCTATTAATATTAATGTTAGTTTCACAAACACACGCACACAAAATAAACCTCATAGAGACTTTTGTTTTTATATAAATATAGGTAGACAAATCAGATACCTATTAAGCACTATCTTAATGTGCATGGGTCTGATCCAGCTTCCATTCATGGGGCAAAACCTAGGGCAGTTTTGCCACTGACTTCAATAGGGCTAAGATTTTATCCATACATTTTAAAACCAGAAAGGTCCATTAAGATCTATTCTTCACTCCGGCCACAGGACTTTATTCTGTAATTCCTACATGAAGCTCACAACATCTGGTTGAGTTAGAACATATCTTTTAGAAGGACATCCAACCTCGAGTTAAACACTTCAAGTAATGGAAAATCTACCACATCCCCTGGTAAATTGTTTCAATGGTTAATTATTTTTACTGTTAAAATTGTGTCTTATTTCTAGTCTGAATTTGTCTAGTTTGAGTTTCCAGTCAACAAGAGTTGATCTTATTATGTCATTGTCTGCTGTATCAAAGACCTGTCTACTAACAGAAATTATCTCCCCACATAAGTATTTATAGGCTGTGATCATATCACCTTCTCCTGGATAAACACTTAAGATTAAGCTCCTTAAATCTCCTTCTATAAAACAGGTTTTCCAGAACTTGAATCATTCTTGTCTTTCCACAGACCTTAGTGGCAGCTGGATCAGACCATAAATGATATTAGGCAGTGATTTTAAAGTACAATAAAGCTGAGTCACCAATATTTTAACATTATTTCCAGGGAAAAGCAAACTGTGTTATACAATAATATAGATAGAAACTATATAACCATGAAGCCTATAGATGACAATTTGGACAGTGTCAATTGTTTAATGCTTTTAAATTTGACCAGATTCAAATTCTTAGAAACAGTTAGAAAAGCTTTATAAATATATTGCTTTAGGCCAATTTTGAAATGCTTGCTAAATATACTTCCACATTTCCTTTTCCTTCTAAACTAAGACTATTCTTTCACTTTATGGCAAAACAGCACACATGAACCTATAGTAATTGACATTCTGATCCTTAATAATTAACTAATTATTTTCTTTAGAAGAAAACATGCATAAAAGCCATCTATTTCCAATATGTACCTTGTAATGGTAACATGTTTAAATGGAATATTAGGTTTTAGAAGTCAAGTTCAATATAACTTACAAATTAGTCTTAAGTAACTGAGGTAAGTTTTAACAGCACCAGGTGTCTGTGACTGGAATGTTTAATACTTTGAAGTTTACAATTACTTTCACACACAAATTTTAATAGTCTATTTGCCTTTACTAAACTATGAAATAATACGCTGTAATTCTATTAATACTCCTCTCTCCTTATATAAAGTGGAGCAAAACCCAGGATGCAGAATCCAGCTGGATGCTCCCCACTCCCTGGTAACTTGCACAACCCCATCAGAGGTTACCGTTACACAGGAAAGAAGGAGGTGTGTTGGAGTCAGAGGGGCACAGCCAGGGAACAGCCACTGTTCATGGCATGCTTCCCTTAGGATTTGGTGTAAACATGGTCAGAAATTAATGCTGGTCCAAGCAGCTCTGATTTTCTCCCTCCACCACTTCCTCTACCCCATTCAGAGAGGGCACCCAAAAATTCCATTGAAGTCAATAAGCCTGAAGGTCTTAATTCTCGAAGACAACAAATTTGTTAAGTCCTGGAAATTTGGGGTGAGCAAGGAATGTAGGATCAGGCATCAAATAGCTGCTTGACATGAAAGTACATGTAATTAAGGGAATGAAATGTTGTTAAAATGCAAAGCATTAAAATGCAATGCCAGGTAAAGAGACCTTTTAGCAGATTTTTATATTAGCTCATATAGATGAAAAAGCGGAGAGAGAATTTAACAAGCGAGAAATGATACACATTTAGGCCAATCCTGTACTTCTCATTCAGGCAAACTTTCATCAACTATAATAGGAATGTTGTTTGAGCAAGGATTGCAGTATCAGCCCCTAGAGCCTGGGGATATTAAAGATAATGGAAAAGAGAGAAGACCAAGTATCTCCAAATATTTGTAACAGGAAGGAATTAACAGATTTAAAAATTTTATTAAGATGATGTTAAAAAAAATAGTGAACAGAGTTTGAGCATAGAAGTTTCTGGTTATCAGGGAATAACATACAGATTTTGGTACATTCTTTAAGAGTCTGGACAGAGAAGCTATTATGAAATTGCAGGGGGCTACTTTAATCCTCACAGATTTCAGTAAAATGTTTGCTGTTTCTTTAACTCTCTAGTGAATCGCAGAGTATCAGAGTACATGGCTTTATATCATATCACATCATATAATGTCCAGGAAGTGAACCACAAGTAATCCAAAGTTGTATATAAAAGTGTTTTTCCTCACAGAGTACAAACAAGTTAAGCAGACTATGTTCAAAGAGCAGTCTAGTGTTACCATGAGTAAAACAGTTTGAAATTGCAGGTTAACAGACATCTGTGTTTTCTGACACTAAATTATAATAATTTTGCTTAATGTCAAATATCTGAAAGAAAGATAAATCTGAGTTGTGGATGCCACTCTATGCTCATGTTGCTCCAACTGCCTACATGATCTATATCTTATATCCCTTCTGGAAAAGTTGTCTAGAATTGCAAAGAAAAGGATAACATTTAGGGTTTTTTGAACTATCGCATAGAATGAAATAAAAATTATATCCCTGATATAGAAGGCTATAGATTAAAAAAAACATGAGAAAGAATATAAATCTTCATTATAGTCTACATTTTTTTCAGAGTAGCTTCTGTATCCATTTCATACCTGTTAAAATTGCATAGGCTTTTTTTCCATAGGAGAAATGTAAAAAATTGGTTTTGACGTGGTGATCAACTGCTGCATGCGGTTACATTTTATAATGAAACAGTTGCATTCAACCTCACTGCCAAATCACAAATATACCTCTGTCCAAAACAGCCTACTAACATAAGTGAGAACTTATGCAGATCCTGATTTTCAGTGGTAGAAACACTTTTGATTTATATTCTCTCTCATGTTTTTAATCTATAGACTAGGATCAGGAATCCATCCTTTGGAGAAAGGTTTCTGAACAACTTTTTCAAGGTGCAAGCCTTTTTATTGTAGCAACAGAACACGAGAAATTTCAAATGTCAATTATCTGCTGCATACCCAGCATTTCACCTCAGTTGTAGCATATACAATTACATACGCAGTAGCTGAGTTTGTACTTTATACTTAACAACTGAAGATGATACTTAAGAATTCACTCACTTAACTGCACTTTTAGTTATCATAGGTAATGGCATCCAATTGTTTGTGTTCAGGTTAATGCCCAAGACCAACATACAAGATTAAATTTTGCTATTCTCTTTTATCCATTTAGCTCTGCTCCTTGCAACACTTTTGAGAGTCACTTTATGCATATGAATAGCCACATCAAACCTAACTATAAGTATTTGAAGGATTGGGCCTCAATGTATATTGATTTTTTTTGTTTCTTTGTTTGCTTTTTTACAAGTTTACCTTACACCTGCACAGGGAATATATAATAATAAAATAAGAAGTTAAAACATTCTATATAACTGCAGAGTTCTTTTACCTTCAATGATTTCTTAGTAGTAATACTTCTACTAATTGCTTTTCACAAACATATCCAAGTGATCTAGAGTATGAGTTGATTTCTTTTTCCTCGCTGGAAATGAGTTCATGACCTATGTAGGGAAAAAAACAAACAGAAAACCCCTTAGTTTCTTGATTGACCATCTGAGACAGGGTGAACTAGGCCCTGAAGCCTCCCTGCTGGATGCCTCGCAACCTTGTCACACCCTGTCACAGAATAAGGCAGTGGAGAGAGTCCTAGAAGCTGCCTAGAGCAGTGGCATGGGACGCAGCCAATCTGGGAAGGGCTGCAGGGAGCAGCCAATCCAGACCCAGCAGGCCCATATGAAAGAAGCTGCAGTGCAAAGCAGAGTTCGCTAGCTGCCTGAATCCAGAGGAGCGTGGACGGTGTGCCCGGCTGGCTGAGGGAACTACAGGACCTTGGACAGAGCAGTGCTGGCAGAGACAGTGGGGAGAAAGGCGAAGGAGAAGGAGCTCCTGCCTAGTTGCTAGGACTCAACCAGGGCAAGGCACTGCAGTAAGGGTGAAAAATGAGCTGGGGCTGCAGGGAAGCGGCCCAAGGAATCATAGCAGTAAGGCAGCTTAGTTAAAGGGATATGGCAGATGGCTGCTATCTTTAGAGTCGCTGGGACCTGCAGTAGAGGGTGGGCTTGGGTCCCCACTAGCCACTGCGAAAGTGGCCTGGCTGTAATGCACCCCAGAAGGGGAACTGAACTCTTTTAGTGGCCCACCAGGAGAGCTGGGGCCCAATGGGCCCAATGAGGGTGAGGAAATTGCCTCCAGGGAGGGAGACCTGGAGTATGGCTCAATACCAGGGCCAAGGCCATTTTAAAGATAGCCGGACTAATTAAGGGCTATGTAAGGGTCTTGCACAGACTATTTCAACTATTAGATTCCCAGCCATTCCATGGGATAAGGGAGGAGGATTTTGGGGCGGGAGGGGAGAGGAAGGCATTTTGTTGAGAAAATTCATTGCACGTTAGTGCAAATACTACTGTTTTCCACTTACTATTAGCCTGAGCATTATTGTTTATGCAGTACCATCTAGTCTTCTTGATCATGTTGAAAGACAACATAATTTTTTTTGAGCTATTTATTTATCAGTGGGTTCAGATTACAAAATTCACACTTGATCAAGGGAGGGAGACTGTTGAAAAATAGTAAAGATTACTGCAAAGAAAATTGACTATCACTTATTAAGTTTAATAAAATTCAGACTGTAAAGGGAATAGAAGACAGAAGTGGATTGAAGACAAGACATTTAAATCAATATCTCATTAATGGTGCTTTTTGTAATAGGAAGGAAGAAAGACCTGTAGAATAGTATGCACATGTTAACACACAGTTCAAATTATCAACAGAGTTCTGTAAGTTTACTTACAGAAGCAGTTTCTCCTCCCTTGGTGTTCACACCTCAACTGCTAGCAGAGCACCTCACCCTCCCTGATTGAACTAACCTCGTTATCTCCATACTGATTTATACCTGCCTCTGGAGATTTCCATTACTTGCATCTGAAGAAGTGAGGTTCTTACCCACAAAAGCTTATGCTCCCTATACTTCTGTTAGTCTCAAAGGTGCCACAGGACCCTCTGTTGCTTTTTACAGATTCAGACTAACACGGCCACCCCTCTGATACTTCAGTTCAAATTATCTTTTCCCCCTATTTTTTCTTTTTTACTTTAATCCTTAAGGTTTCTGTAACTCTGATGTATCTAAGAGTACACCTCTACCTCGATATAACACTGTCCTCAGGAGCCAAAAAATCTTACCACGTTATAGGTGAAACTGCGTTATATCGAACTTGCTTTGATCTGCCGGAGTGCGCAGCCACGCCCCCCTCCCCCGCCCCGGAGCACTGCTTTTACCGCGTTATATCCGAATTCATGTTATATCGGGGTAGAGGTGTATTTCATTAACTCCCTAGTAAATTTCATATCCGAATATGCTGCTTTATCTCATTACATCATATAACACACAGCAATTGGACCAAATCTAATGTGAAGTCTCATTTGAAGCAGTAGAGGATACAAACAGGTTAGGCCCAGTATATATGAGCAGAAGGTTGATGAAGCAATGATGAATAATGTTGAAAAATTGGGAATTACATATGTATACAACCACAATTAAATAAGAAATTACATTAAAATAAAGTCCTCTTTAAACCCAGGTAAATCAATCAAGTAAATTAATTCCTTTGCATCATGGCCTCCACTCCATCTGTAATCATGTTTTACAGTAGTACACATGTATTACAGAGTGCATATCCTATTAAGTCCTATAACTACTGGCATGTGATTTTATCACTAAGTTTCTTTTCTATGACAGTTTACATTAAAAAGGAAAACTTCTCTATTCTTTGGATCCAAAAATATGCTATGAATTGTTATGGTTATTGTTTCAGGCTTTTTTTTTTTTTTTTTTTTTTTTTTTTTTTGGTAATTCTACCCCCGCCCCCCAAATCACATAATTCCAATATATTTTTATAAACCCATGCTGCTTATTATTGATTCTTCTCTTGTCCAAATATTTTGTAATTTTCACAATATATATTCCATTATTTTATGAGGAAGAATAACAATTTTGAAACAGTAATTATCAAGATCATTCTTCTTCCCTCTTTTGGAAAATTTGCGTAATTGCTTTTCCTCAGATCTTCCCATCTGAGTTCTCCAACAGCTTTCAGAAAAAAATTATCAATGGTACAATAATAAGTTCCCTAGTTCCCTAAATATTTATGTTCAAGAATTGCAGTATCTCACATTATTTGCTAGGTGTTCAGTTACTTAATGCAAGATTTCTGTTCATTTAATCATTGTTGCTGCATCATTGATATCTTCACTTTGAATTAGGGCTATGTGCATACACTCTTGTAGAATCAAGGTTGTATCTGTTTAATTTCCATCCACCAGAATAAGCTTACATAAGAGAACTGTTTGACTCTATGAAGTCAGCTTGAAAAATATGATAGGAAATGAAATGGTGATAGCCCCATCTTTTCCACCTACCGTGTACTTCTCCTCCTGCCAGTGGCACTGATCTATCCTTAGGCAGCTTCCCCATCTCATACAGCATGATTCAGGATGAAAGAGGTAACAGTTTGGCACCCACCTCTCTCGAGCACCTCCTCTGGTTGGGTGTGTCTGCAGTCTATAACCAATCCTGGCCCTGGTATTGAGCTGTACCCCCACCCCCCAGGGCTTTCTCCCTAGAGGCAATGGTTTTGCCCTCTTCGTCTGTTTTGGGTCCAGCTGGGCCTCTTACAGTTCAGCTCCTTTTCCAAGGGTTTATCACTGTCCAAGAGTAGGCCACTTCCCCAGTGGCCTATGGGGAGAACCCAGCCTACCCACTACTCCAGGTCCCAGCCCAGGGACCCTAAGAATAGCAGCCATGCACCACTGTGTCCCTTTAGCAAAACTGCCTTCAATTCCCTGAGCCACTTCCCTGCAGCCCCAGGCTTCATCGCTACTTCACCCTTAGCTCAGGACTCTTCTGTGTTCAGGCCCAGCAGGCAGCCAGGAGGTGTCTCTTTCTCCACCAGTCCCTGCCAGCAATGGACTGTCCATGGTGCTGCAGTTTCCTTTGGCCAGCAGATAGCACCATCTGTACTCCTCTGGCTCTGCATCTCCTTTTTATATCCCCCTCGTGGGCTCTGATTGGCTGCTCCCTGCAGCCCCTCTGGCTAGCCTTTTGCAGTCTCTCTAGGCAACTCGGAGGACTTAGCTCCACTGCTCCTTTCCTGGAATGGTTGTGGCAGGACGCCGAAGCCTCCAGCAGAGGGCCTCTAATCCTAGTTGACCCTGTCACACATACTCAAAGAAATGTGTTGAGGGTATCCTGTTCTTCCACTTCCAGTCTCTTTCTCGTCATGCATTCCCCTCCAAGCCACACTCCATCAGACTCTATTCTCTCCTCTCACTCCATGTTTGTCATCTCCCATCCCCTTGATTCTTCCCCAACCACCTTTTCCTGATTTTTCAGTTGTCTTATTCCCAATCTTCCACTGTCATAACTGGTGGCTTCAACTTTTAGCTCATTGTAGGTGCTACCAGAAAACCAATAAAAGAAACCATTCATCATTATCTTGATGTCTTTATGCTCAAAAGCTTTGGCTACCCTTCCACACAATACTGCACACCAGTGGTTCGCAACCTGTGGTCCATGGATCCCTGGGGGTCTGCAGTTTATGTCTAAGATTTCCAAATGGGTCTGCACCTCCATTTGAATTAAAAAAGGTTGTGCACCTCTGCTGTCACACTGTCGACAGGGATTGAAAACTTCACTAGATTTCTAACAACATTGTACCTCAAACATTACATAAAATATGGGCATCAGATTCTACCCTCTCACAATGTACAATGGCTAATAAAAGTGACATTTGCATTTTCCTTTAATTGGCCTCAGGTAACCTAAGAGATGTCCAAAGAGAATTTCTTTAAAACCTTTCTCTATGGAAAAGTTTTAAAGAAACCAATAGGGTGCTACAGAAATTACTCTAAAAAGTTACAGATTTGAATGCAGAAAGCTAGGCTGTATAAAATAAAAGCACCCACAGCTTTTCACTGCAATTATATAATTCTGTATTAATGAATCCCTTTTTAAATAAATCCTGGGACGTATTTGGGAAAAAAAATGACTGAACAAATATATTTTCCTGAGACTATTTTGCCTTCCTATCATATTTGGAACATTATCAATTATTTTTATTCAGGATTTACATGCATACAGTGTTGCTCTAATGCATCTGTATTTCAAGTTAGAAGTAACATTTTCTTTTCTGCACTCTTCATTCACCTAAAGTAATAACTTTTTTATCACAATAGGTTATAAATTAACTGGAAAAGAATAATGTAATGATGCCAATCCATGTTTGATTTAACATCTTATTTTTAATCAGCTGGTGCACACATACACTATGTATTCACATTCCTCTGTGTTCCAATATTACTGTAGCAATGATAGGTAATGTTGTTCTGTTATGAAATAGAGAACAAACAAGCACCACTCTCACTCTTTCACTTTTTTTTTTTTCTTAAAGTCAGGCTCATTTCCAATAGAACTGTCTTCCAGAGCCACAAGCCATACTTTCAGAGAGTGTTCACACAAGCCCTGGTAAGATTGTCCCAGTGCCCCTAAAACAGGTTTACCAGAGCTGTGTGAAACCAACTGCAGTAAGGGCAGGAGTCCAGAGATCTGCCCATGTTCTGCTACATCAGCCTAAATCCTGGCACAGCTAACAGAGCACTGATAAACTTCAGTATTGCCAACCCCAAGAATCCGGACACAAAAAAATAATGAATTTGAAGCAGGTGGATGTTGTTTGTCTTTTGATTTCTGAGTTTGTAAGGGCACAGTTGGGTCATATTTGCTAGCTTTTCATGAGGGCTAGAAACTTTTCTTACGAAATGAAAACTGAAATTCTCACTATTACAGGATTCTAGGACCCGCGACTATAAGAGGGGAAAAAACACCAAATATCATTGAGACTTGTGATTCAATTGTGAGAGTTGGCAATACTTTAACTTGTACATCATTGTTTAACTTGTACGTAATCTACTGGGCCCAGTTCCCTGCCCTGCATGGTATTATTTAAGGTTTTAATACAGTTTATTTTTTAAACTTTTGAGGCAGTGAGTTAGTTATAAAATTAACCAATATTAATACAATAAAATAAACATCCCTACTTACAACAAGAACAATATGGCTTCTGATGATCATCTATACAGCTTTTCAATATTAACAAAAATAACCAGGTAAACAGAGTAGGGTTGAACTTTTATCAAAATAAGCAAAGCTAGAACTAGTCACAGCAAACAAAAGGAGAGATGGGGGCGGGGGAAGAGAAATATTTAAATTCTACTAGGCACCATGGCTTGAGGAAAAGCCATGACAAACAGCTTGACAAACAGTCCCACCTCATAAATAATGATAAAAACCATTAAGTATAAAATCTTTTTTTCCCCTAAAACAAAGGCAGTATGACAATAGGCAGATATTAAAAGTCTGGAAGGATGGATGTCTTAGCTTGAAACCTCACTAAAATCAGATACATTTCCCTTGTCAACTTCCTTTTTTTCCTTCATATGTTGAGTATGGCACATTTAAAAGTGTCTACCCTCATCAAAGTCAACCCTGAGAAGATGTATTTCTATTCATTCCCCACCACTTGAAGTTTATCTGAAAATAAAATTGCAAAGTCAGCTGCCTGCTCAGAGAAATCTGTCTTTAGATAAATCAGTTTTTTTTTTTTGCCTTTGTGTATATACACAGTTGCTGGGGTAATGTCAGAGAATATATGTATCCATGGTTCTGTAACTAAACAGTCTGTTTCCATAAAACAGTAATAACATGGTCCTTTTCGGTCATTAACAGCCAGGCTCTTGGATCAGGCCCTTGAATCAGGCCAGGAAGATTGAGGTGGATTTGTTAATCTGTACTCTGGGGTCCTGTGCAGAGCTGGCTCAAGTAAATCTGAGGCCGTCTGCAAAGCCATTTGATGTGATTCCCTGGGTGCAAAACATGGGCTTTGGTGTAATGTTTTCTCCTGCCATGCCCCATATTCATATGTCCTGGCAGTAGGTAAAGTATTCAGACTGAGTGGCATCACTGGCATAATAGGTATTCTGAATAGACTAGTGACTGGTACCTCTTCTGAAGCATCAGGTGCTGGCTCTTTTCAGTGATAGGATACAGGAGTAGATGGAGCAATTCTGTGATCCAGGGAAATGGCAATTCCCTTATTTCTATTAAGCCCATTCTCATAATATTCTCAAATTATGGTTCTCTGAAAAATTCAGTTGCTTCCATTTTGTAGTCCATATTGTATTGCCTTTAATATATTCCAGTCAGGGCTTTCGAACTGTCCATTTCTGCTTGGGCAACCTACAGCTCACATGATAAGATCACAGCTGCCCTTCCATCTAAAATAACAGAGCTATGAAAATCTATAGTAGATTCCACATTTAAGTGATTTGTAAACTTGCATTTCAAAAAATCTTGTCCAATTGTACAGCAACTAGCACAATGGGATGCCTGCTTATAACTGGGTCTCCGTAGTGTGACTGTACTATAAATAAATAATAGTCCTATGCCACAGAACACTAAGATATTGAGTTATCATACCCAGAATACCTTGGTACAAAGGGGAAGGCTGGGCCCCTGAATCCCTGCTCTAGCTTACCCCCTCACACATACAGATAGTCCAGGAGGCCATGGGTTATAACTTTCAGATTTGGATGCCTAAAGTTGGCTTTTAAATCCACATTTAAAACACACCTGAATTAAAGCAGATTATTCAAAGTTGTTTAAGCAATCTGGGAAAATATTTTCAAAGGCACAATTGGCAGTTAAGTACCTAACTAAAGCCCACCTGGTTGCTTTCATTGTGGCCATTCAACAACTCTAAGAATGAGGCTACTTGTATTAAGTGCTTAGATATAGATTTAGGAGACACCTAGGTTTGGTCATTTTGGCTTAAGTTTTAATTCTTAAAATTTTGCCTGTTGCAATGAAAAACCCATGGCTGGCTCATAGCAGCTGACTCAGGCTCGTGGGGCTCAGAGCTGTTTCACTGTAGTGTAGACTTCTGGGCTCAGGCTGTGTCCCAAGGTCTAGGACCCTGTAAGGTGGGAGGGTCCCAGATTTTGGGCTCCAGACCAAACCCAGAAATCTACACTGCAATGAAACAGCCCCAAAGCACGAGCTGAGTCGGCTGGTATGGGCCAGCCACAGGTATCTAGTTGCAGTGTAGACATACTCACAGAATCCAACAGTTTGTTTATTACCGTACCTTCTGCTGATGTGTTCAGAGCCATCTATAAACTCATAGTGCTCATGTTTATAACTTCCATTAATCATTTATGAGCTTTTATATAAACTATAGCCAAATGTTATTTAGTAATTGATGGACAATGGTTCTCCTTGCACTAAGTTTTAGGAGCAGACTATATTTTATGCCTAGATTCAAGTTTAGTATGCAGCCCTCGTGTGATACTCGGCAGGGTTTGCTCTGGTGATGAGCATTTAAATGAAGTTCGTAGACTAGAATCCACCTCTGCATACTAAAATATGAAAACAGGGGCTTATAATGGAAATATTGTCACAATCTGTATGGTACCGTCACATTTTTTTCAGTTTTGAAGTAATTGTGCCAAGAACTGCCAGGAGGAAATTATTAGCTACAGTGTTGCTATCAGCAGTACTCTAATGTATCAATTAAAAAAACTATATTACCAATTTCAGGATCTAGCTTAAATGCAGGGAAGCAAGGAAATTCAAACTGAAGTCAGAAACTCAATAATGTATCTCACAGCACCTAAGTTCTACAGCCCAGGTCTTTCTTGCTTTAGATTTTTGAACTTTAATTACAATGAGCCAGCTCAAACCAAAGTGACTGCTCACTACCTGTATTTCAACTGTTTTATTCTTCATGCGGACAGAGTGGTGAAATGAGGACAGATACATGTATGAAATTAAGAAGTTGGCTGCCACTTTTATTAAACTTTAGCACAGGGCAGGAGCACTACCCACCCACCCAGAGACTAGGGGTGCCTTCTGAGAGTGGGGTGGCATAATTTAAAGGTTAAGGCCCCCAACATTTTACATCATGCCCCTCAGCCACACCCCTCCTTTACCCTCAGCAGCCTCTCCCCACAGCACCAGGTGTTAGCTCCCCAGGGAGAGGCAGCAGCAAATAGCTAGGAGCTGCAGGGAGAGGCTGCTGAAGGTAAAGGAGGGGTGTGACTGAGGGGTGAAGAGAGGGGTGTGACCGCCACTCCTTTAGCTCCATAGGAAAAGACAGCAGCAGCTCTCCGTGCAGTTCCCAGCTGTTTGCAGATGCCTTTCCCCCGGCCACAGCTCCCAACTTGCTGGCTCTAGCAGCTGCCATGCAAGGAGGGGGCCCAGCCACACCATGTGACCGAGTGGAGCCAGCAAACCCTGGCAAAAATCTGGGGCACATGACTCCACGCGCCCCATTCCACATGTCACCTCTGAGCCTATCACCCTTACTTTCCTGTACCAGGTATTTAATTGGTTCCCAAACTGGGATTACTGGGCTCCTTACTGTATACACCTCTACCTCGATATAACGCCGTCCTCGGGAGCCAAAAAACTTACTGCATTATAGGTGAAACCGCATTATATCGAACTTGCTTTGAACCACCAGAGTGCGCAGCCCCCCCCCCTCCCCCGGAGCACTGCTTTACTGCGTTATATCCGAATTCGCATTATATTGGATCACGTTATATCGAGGTAGAGGTGTATCACATAACTCGGGGGTAGACTCTCCACAGCCTTTCTCCCAGAACTCAGCTCACTATGCGTTCTAGCATTCTCCCACCAGTGAAGGAGACAGAGGGTACAGAAGGTTGGGGACCTGGTCCTGAAAAGACCACAAGGTCTCCCCTATCCCATGAGCCTAAGGCCCATCACCAAATCCCAGGTCTTTTACCTGTGGGAACCGTTCATTTTATCCTTTTAATCACAAGCAGCAAGTTTCAGTGATTTAGCATTTCAACCCAAGTACCTCAGTTAGGTACTAAGTGCATTCCTATATAGCCCACTGAGGCTTGAAGTTCTTGTGAGGAAGGTGGAAAACTCCCTGGTCCTCTGCCAATTGGCCCATGAGAGAAAAAGTTCCTTCCTGATCCACAAACAAGCAATTGGCTAGACTCAGAATATCTGTCAGGCTGGGTTCCCATTCCTAGTTCAGGGTGGGGCTGCTGGAACTGAGCCAAATGAGGCTGCACATGGTTCCCCACTCCATGTTAAATCCTGGGAGCTAGAGAATGCTGGCCTTTTCCCTCTAGCTAGCTAAGGGATGCCAGCTCCAGAGACTCCTGGGGAGAGGAGCTACCTGGTATCCCTCAGCAAGTGTTCCCTCCCTTGCCTCAGGGACTGTCCCTTTTCACTGCCAGACCCATCAATTTCAATTTCCCCAGGACAAGACAGCTGCTGTCTCAGTTTCCCTACAGCCATTGCAAAATGCCTGTATAGGCAGCAGCCTTACTGCAGGACTGGATGCTGTCAGGCCCTATAGCTTTCCTGGTGTCACCATGCCTCAGGTCACAGCTGAGAATACCAGATTCAGGACAAACTGCTGGGAAATAGGGCAGTCTCACTCCAAACTGCTGGTTATTCTATCATTAGATTATACCAAGCCAGTAACAAAAGGTAAACTTCTGTCTCACCACAGTGGTTAACAGGAAGTCAAAGATGCAGTCTCCTTAAACATTCCAGCCCTGGTCTCACCACCCAGATACTGTACTGTATGAAGAGTGATTACTGAAAACCAATGTAATCAAACATCAGATTCTACTAATCCCAAGAAATCAGCCATTTATCCAGGTCAGTATATAACTCAGCTCTTACCCAATAATCATACTGCTGTCAAACCTTAAATAACTAAAATCTAAAAGTTTTATAATAAAATGCAAGAAGAATTAATAATGGTTAACAGATCATATACATACAAATAATCGCAAAGTCCTTATATCAGGTTTGTAGAAGTGATGGAATAAACCACTAGCTTTTAAACTCTGGTAACTTCCAAAAGATTGGAAGATTTTCAGTCCATAGTTCAATATGCTCCTTATAGTACACAGTCCAGAGAATCAGTGTAAGAAAGAGGCAAAATGGAGAAATCTCAAGGGTCTTTAAAATCCTCTGCCATGTGCCTGGAAATGTACTATCTCTGTTTGTGGAAAGATACTGGCTTAATATCGAGTCCAAGGTCACATGAGCATATCACATGTCCTTACATGCTTTGATGACTCATGGGGGCTGCCATTGCCCATATTCTTGCTGAAGTGTTCACAGGAAGTCTTACCGGGCAGGATGCGTTTCTTCCATGGCCCATTGTTAGAGTAAAGTGTCCTTAATGAGCCATCAACACACCTAAAAAAACCTAGGTACTCCAGTCCATTTCAGCCATGCAACAGGAATCTGAGTCCAAGCACAGCTCAGGCACCTAACCGATGCTGCCAAAGACATTTTGTAAGCACCAGGTAGCACCATATTTTCAATCAAGCAAGTAATGTTCAACTAAAACTTTCCTTGGAAGTTGGAGTTCAAATTCAAATCTCCAAACAAATCTAAAAAGACTGGTTTGTACCCAAGCACTTGCAAACGTTTCACGCACCTCTGCCTAACACACCTTTTGGGATAGCGGTCAAAAAAGTAAAATGTATAATTATTATTATTACACTTCTTTTTGCTATGGCTTGCCCACACAGAGGAAAGATGCTGAACTGATTTCAATGGAACATGATGAGAAAATTCACTATGCTGCCATTCTGCCGCTGGAATTTTACTAAGTCCAAAGGAGTTGCAACAACAAACCAAAAAAATCCTCCCAAAACCCAATTTTGTCTTATGGATTAAATAAAATAATTTATTTTAAAGAGTTGGCCTATAATGGAAAGAAGGAAGGAAGAAATAGCACTTTAAGGAATATACTTTATTTTACTTAACTGAATGATTACTTTCTTTTGGGGATGCTGCTTTCTTTTCAGCTAAATGGAAAAAAAGCACTAGTCCTTCTACTACAATAGATTCTGGCACATTAGACTTAATTTAAAAAGGCTCCCTTAGTAAGAGCTGATCGAAACCTAGAGAAACAGGTTTGGGAGGAGGAAGAGACTGCATTTGTTTAGAATTTCACTCATAATTTTTTTTAAGTCATCAGAGACATGAAGGTAAAACAGAAAGCCAGGAAAATTTCTTATTCTTTGATTCCAGTGGTTCTGGACAACACAAAGGCTCACACAAGAGGAGGGATGAGGCTTGGCAGCACTAGTAAAATGCAGTTTGTCCATTAGGCAGCATGACAAGTAGGGAAATTCATACCCATTCCACTGCTTATTTTACACCCTGCTTTATTAATTATTGTTTGTTCTTACAGTAGCACCTAGAGGCCCTAAATGATATCGGGGCCCTAATTTGCTAAATACTGTTCAAACATAGAATCACAGACATATAAGGCCAGAAGGAACCTCAAGAGGTCATCTAATCCATCTCCCCACACTGAGGCAGGAGCAAGTATGTCAAGACCATTCCTCACAGGTGTTTTTCAACCTGGTCTCAAAAACCTAGATGCAATAAATCGACCCCCTGAGCACTCCCCCGTTGACTCCTGTACTCCAGCGCTGCAAGAGGCACAGGCAGAGTCGACGGGGGAGCGGCAGCAGTTGATTCACCATGGTGAAGACACCATGGTAAGTCAATCTAAGTACGTTGACTTCAGCTACGTTATTCATGTAACTGAAGTTGCATAACTTAGATCAATCGCCCCCCCACCCCCGCCCCAGTATAGACCAGGGCTAAGACAAAGCCCCTAATATTGGGACGTCTGTTCACCCTATATACATCATTCAAAATAAGGTTCATATTGCCTCAGAAATATGTTTATCTTAGCATGAAATTCTAATAGGATCAAATTCTTCCTTTATTAATTACTCTATGGTAAAATGTAAAGTAAAATGATTAACAAAAGATTTGGGAGCTGAAATAAGAGAAGAAATTCTCTGGAGTGAAATTAACTGTTTTCAGTGATGCTCTACTACTATTTTGCTTTTTTTCTCCTTTTCAAGAAAACTTGTGTTTTCCACAAATTATGCTGTTTATGAAAATATGGACAAAATGTGCCCCAAGGGTTGATGTTGTGGAAAGGCTGATGCTACTGATGCTGTACTTTAATGATCGTTGTCATGTAGTAAAATTGTTTCCTTTTGGGCTTTATACAAAATGATGAATTTCATTATAATGGAGTTGGACCTGTGATATTGATATTTGAAACTTTGATGGTTATGCCAATCTGCAAGACACTGCAGTTCCAGTAAAATGTATTTCAGTTATTTAAATTCTGCAAAGTATATTGTGAGGAAGGAATGTATGTTTTTATGTATTTTAGTTTTTTCTAAAGAAAACTATGCCCTTGGAAAAATATTGGAATGCAATACTTTAACATGGAGAACAAAAATCTACATATTCATTCACAGAACAGCTTGATAAATACAACATACAAATGATAAATATTTTAACTGCAAACATAGTTAATACATTATAGTTATGAATTTAAATGAAGAAATGTCTGGAGAAAACGTTAGGACTGTAATAGTAATAAGTCATTCACATTGCACACATTATACCTGTGTGCTAGTGCCACTAGATTGAAGTTGGATTCCATTTTTCACTTAAAGCAGAGATTCTGCAGCTTTGTTTTTTATGAAGAGTACAGTGTCTCTTCTCAAATTTATGGTGCAAGCGCTGTAGGTAAAAACGGAGTTTTCTGGTGATTTTTAAAAGAAATTCATGTAGGTTATGAATTAAAGTAAATAAGAACTTTAAGAATTTACTCAGTTTCTTACCTTTTTGCTAAAAAAAATAGTTGTTCTTAACTTTATATCTAGTAATGTTTCAACTATATATCTTCAAATGCACATTTGATAAAAGTTACATTGTAATTAAGCAAAGGTTAAAAAATTATTTTTTTTCTCTGACCAATTGCATTCATAATTTTCCTTTATTTTTAAATAGTAGCCATCTCCCATCTTTTACAATGAGACTCAGACAACCCAATGGGAATGAAGTTGCTGATGTACTCAGTACATATTTTACTGAAGGGAAGTGTCTCTAGTAAACATGTCCACCATTTCCCATTTTTTCCAATGGGACTGAAGTTACAGATTACCTTTAGGAAACATGCTGCCATTTCACTAAATCCTGCCCTCAGACCCCTTAACCTTCAAATCTGCCATAAGCATGTGACTTGCCAGCAAATCCCCTGGTGGCTGGACATGGTGTAGCAGGCTCACCTCCATTAGTGCCTCCTGCTGACATTTGTTCCAGCCCTGCAGTGGTCGGCTTATGAATCAGCTCTCTGGCAGACCACATATAGTATCACCTCTTCCAGGGTAAACTATTATTTCTTCAACTTCACTTTGGACTTTCAGTCTGAGTCCGGACTCACCAATCCTTATCCTTACCCCCTGGTATCAGGTTGCTTCAGTAGTCCTTATCCCTTTTTGGGAGGGTTTCTGCTCCACCTTCTTTGGTGGTTAACCCAGGCCTTCCCTCTCCACTGTGTTACAGTCCAGGGACTCCTGAATTTTATTTTAAAATAAAACTTTTATTTTAAAGTGGTATCTATACTCGTCTTTCATGCAAACATAAAAATCTACTCTGCTATCTGGTTCTACAATCTATCTTTCACAATGAGCAAGTAAAAGTGTTTCTAAATTTGAAAAATACAGACAAAATTTAAAATAATTAATGGTAAATTAGGGTTCAGGTACAAAAACTATTTTGGAGCCCTCCCTCTGGTGTTTTGTGAACTGTGCGCTCCGCTTCCCTAGCCCACAACTTCACCTCCATATAGTTCAGAACTTATTTTGCTGTCAATTTGCATGAACCATAAATCCATCCTTTCTTTTCTCCCCTCTACCGCATTCATAGAAAACAGAGATAGAAAATGTATTTAAATTAATCTTGCCAATCACTCTGCCAAGGTATCGTACACACTGTATAGCGCTAAATTGTGCACTGTGAGGCACCTGGCTCCTGTTAGCTTAAATGGAAGCTATACTCACATATTCAAAGGCAAAATGAATCTCCCTTTTATCCACAGGTGTCCTCCCTGGACACTATGGATCAAATCTTTAGCTAGTGTGAATCAGGACAGTTCTTTTCGTTAATTTAGAGAGGCACAGATCTTTCACCATATATATAAATGTATTAGCCTGAAATTTTTTCTTTATTCTAGCCAACCATAATGTCTAGTGTCTGTATGCTGTGGTCTGTTTCACTGGCCACATCCTCAGCTTGTGCAAGTTGGCCTAGCTCCATTGATTTCAGTTTGTTCATTCTAACTCCATTGATTTCAGTGTGTTCATTCTTGTCTCTTAGAGGTCTCCTGAGATGCACCAATTCTGAGCTATCACAATATTGTTGTGGTTTGTTTGTTTCCCTAACATGGCAGAAAACTATTGATTCACGTTTCCTCGATATTTAATAGGCTCCCCCATTTATTTAAATATGACCTGCTCTTTGGGTTTTAACTACATGGCAAACCCCTCCTTCTCTGGTGACATGGATGAATGTTAAGGGTTTGATTGTTGTTCCCACTGAAGTGAATGGCAAAACTCATCAGTGAGAGCAGGATTTGTTCTTTTAGTGTGTGCAAGTGCTGAAGAATTTCAGGGAAACTACAGTGGAGTAGTTATCAAGGGACAAGAGCCTTATTTATGAGACAACATAATGCATTTTGCATCAGAAAAGAAACCAAAACAACAAACTTACTGAGCAAATTATCTACAAATATATTAATAAAGAATCTTGTGAGTCAAGATTGAAAGGAGCAGGGCAAAATATGACAAAAGATATTACCAGCTGTGGTTTGATATTCAGTCACTGAAGACAGACACTGCATAATCATGCAAAGATGCATTAATTATGCATAAGACAAAGTATTTATCAAACCAACAAAAGTATTTACTACTTATGAAAGACTATTATGTGAACCAAAGCAAAATGTGAACACTATGTAAAGACAGATAATCATTTCAGACTGGCATGTTATCAAATATGTTGTAGTAGAATCCAACCCACAAAAAGGGGTAATACTTCACCTACAGTGTCCTTGTGCTAACAAGGGATTATTACAGTAAAAGGATACACATGAGCATACAGTTGTGGATATCTGAGGCCTTGTCTACACTACGAGAGTAGTTCGAATTTACTTGCATCGA